>NC_142350.1:30387500-30687500 GCF_059441175.1 Urocampus carinirostris
ACCTGTTATTGGCTGGTTTTGAAGAGATTATAAAGCGGTGATTTATAGACAACAACTGATACAGCCATGTGTCATTAGAGGATGCAGACTAGCTCGTAGAATTGCTAGGATTTGATACATTTATAGTGATTCAGTAAATCATACAGGTCACTGTGTTTATAGAGTGCTTTCTTTTCTTTTGTGTTTTTACATCTTATTTTCACTACACGTCCGTTCATCTGGGCCAATTTCGCTAGCATGCTATTCTACTTCTTTTCCCTCCTTTACCGTTTGTGTTGTTTGGGTTGTTTGTTCACAGTTGTGATGATATAAAAAGAAAAAAACATTTAGAATCTTCTCTGATTACAATTCAGCCACATTTTAATATTGCTGTTTAATCTAGGCTGATGTGCCAATTATAAAGACGATTTTGCACCAACCCAATCTGCTCAGCCAGATTCCCAAAAATGTGTTAGCCAAAAGAAAAATGCTTTTGCCAATGAACGTGATCTACATGCACTAATTTTTTGCTAGCCATCAGCCAGCCTTTCACTGACCAGACTGCTTGCGAGACACCTAGTAGAGTTTTTCCTCATTTTGTTGTTGTTGCCTTTAAGTAAGATACTTTAATTCATTTTATATTAGGGGTGAGAGATACTGTTGATTTTAGTATTGATCTGATTTAAGTAAAAAAGGGTTTAATCGATCTATATTGATCTGATTCAAGTAAAAAAGGGTTTTATCGATCTATACCAATTCGAAACTAATACATTTTGCTTGGAATAAATGAACCCCCTGCCCTCTAGAGTTAGTTAATAGTTATGATAAAAACAGCACAAAGATTTTAGGGACAGTTTTATATTAAATATCTACAATGTAGGATAGGTGGATTGTGTATCAATATTATTGATGCTAAGCAAGTACTAATGCAAGATTCATACTATTGTCCTGGGATTGATCCCTTTTGCTCCTCCAAAAATGTCCTCATAGTGCCGCTTCTCTATGTTGATAGTGCAGCCCTTCTCCCTCTCACCTAGTGCCCTCAGCCACTCTCAAAGTTTATGCCTGAGTATTTGACTGACAGGCACACTGATAAACCACTGCTGTCACAAAAGAACACACAATGTCGTCTCACAATTGACAAAAAGCATCTTGATTATCCTCAAGACTTATGGAAACACATTATTTGGACTGATTAGTCAATAATTGAAGTTTTTGGAAGGTGTGCAGTCTGTTACAGTAAATCTGGTGTAAAACTGGCACAGAATTTTGCAAAAAGAAAATTATGCCAATAGTAAAGCACGGTTGTGGCAGTGTGATGGTCCGGGGAAACTTTGCTACCTCAGGACCAAGAGAACTTGCTGTGATTGACAGAATAAGGAATTCTGGTACTTACCAGAAGATCCTGATGGACAACGACCGCCATCAGTTGGTGCCCTCACACTCAAGCGTTCAAGCAAGGCAATGATCTGAACCGCACCAGCAAGTCCACCTCTGAATGGCTAAAAACAAACTAAAACAAGGTTCTGGAGTGGCTAAGTCAAAGTCCAATTGAGATCCTGTGGTGTGACTGTAAACGGGCATACAACCCTCCAATAGAAGAGTGGTCCAAAATTTCCAATTAGTTTTTCACATAGGGCCATTTAGGTTTTTATATTTTTGTGTAAATGGAATGAACATTTCAAAACTGCATTTCATTTTTCCTTTGGTTGTTTCTGTGAGATATTAAATCTGTTTTGATGATCTGAAACGTTTGAGTAATACATCTGGAAAAAATAATAAAGATATTTTCTTCACATCACTGTAGGTAACATTTTTTAGTCTTGATGTGGATTTGGAAAGCAGTGCTAAACTCCCTGCACCATTGTAACATTTGGGACAAAACATTACAGGAAGGACAAGACAGCACACTCCAATTTTAGTGAGAATGCCTGTGTGTTGCAAGATATCCCCGAAAAGGATTATAGGGAGCTTAACTTTAAGCAAAACACAACTTTATTGTAATACTTATTTGAATGTGATCATATTACCTTGTTAAAAGGACCTTGAAAAATATCTATCTATCTATCTATCTATCTATCTATCTATCTATCTATCTATCTATCTATCTATCTATCTATCTATCTATCTATCTATCTATCTATCTATCTATCTATCTATCTATCTATCTATCTATCTATCTATCTGTCTGTCTGTCTGTCTGTCTGTCTGTCTGTCTGTCTGTCTGTCTGTCTGTCTGTCTGTCTGTCTGTCTGTCTGTCTGTCTGCCTGAAAGCCCGCCCGCCCGCCCGCCTGCCTGCCTACCTGCCTGCCTCTCTCTCTCTCTCTCTCCCCCTCTCTCTCTTTCTTTCTTTCTTTCTTTCTTTCTTTATTTCGAGTGACCTATAAAACTTAAATGTATCACTATTACCTTACATCCCAGACCCCAATCAAAGCAAGCTCTACAATACTGTTCCAAACTGCACACTCATACTGCTGCAGATATGATGACTATTTGCATTACTGTGTAATTAACTAAACTGCTGTTTCTGAGCTGAGGCTGCAAATGCACCACCCACGGGTGGGTGTCCATGTGGCGGCTGTTAACACCCAGAGTCAACTTGTCCTCTGCCCTTTGCCAGTGAGTGGGGGAAGTGTTTTACCAACCTTCAGCTGCTGTTGATATAGTTGCTGAGGAGACGCACTATCTCCCTTTTTTGGCTGATGTCACAAGTTCGGAATGTAGAACAACTTTCGCACAGTACAAGACGTCCTTGACACTCAATCGACACGAGTTAGGGATTCAATTTACAAATATAACATGTTCTGGTTTTATGTAGATTTAGGGGGAATAGAAGAGGAGCTCAGCAGATTCTTTTATTTTCAAAAGTTTGAGCATTTCCTCTGATAATCCATGTGCCGTTTGTAGTTGCGTATGAGCTCTCCCACAACATTGAATGGTTCTTGTTTTATATACATTTGTTGCTGATAAAACAGAAATAAATGACACAAAATAAAATTCTTCATCTGGAATTGTTCATCCCATTCAGTCACAATGCAATCTTCACATTAGTGCTGCTTTGTTAATCTCTATTTAAAATTAGACTTGAAAGCAGGAGAGCGCTGATACTTTTCCCATCAGAACATTGCAGATAAGGATATCAGGTGTTCTGTGTTGCTGTATGTTTGCTAGGTCAACTTACTGATCTCTTTTTAGCATAATGTGTTATACATCCTCGGAATTGTGCTCTATGGGCGGATAGTTCTGAATCAGACTGTATAATCAGAGATTATTTTTTAAAGACTGAAATTGCAATGAAAATGATTGTTTTCCAACACTAACTGAGCATACCAGGTGATTTTTGTCAACTTCTAAAAATGGATCTGAATTTTATCAAGAAAAGTTGGTTTTATGTATTCTACGAACAGACTGGACCTCTCCAGCCTTCTAAATCACAATACTTTTCTCCAGTATTGCCTCTCGTTTTAAATTTTTTATTTTGTTTCGGGATTTTGGTTCCCGGCCATTCTTATTATCATAACTTGCCATAACAGATGTATCCACCTGTCATTTTACATTGAAGATCTTGAATTCCAAAAGTGAAACCTTTCCAATGATTGGTTTGACGTATTTCAGTGACTGGTGACATCATGAAGACACGACTGTTAAGGGTTAACCTGTTGTTAAAGTTTGACTACATTTCTGTCTCTTTTTTCTCAAAAAAAAAAAAAAACTTAAGATGAGCAAAAAATATTTGCCTGTGCCACAACATTTTCTGATGATGTCATGAGTTTTTTGGCCCCTTTTTGTAAAAATAATAATCAAAATGCTCAAAATAATTTGCAAATGTTTCACTTTATTTAATTTATGTTATTTTTGCAGTGCAATCTTACAATTTGCAATTTTACCAAACAAAATACGGTATTATATACTGTGCTACCTTGTGAGCAGATAATTTGCATATCTAGAGAGAAAAAAGTAGTACCCTGCTGCCACCTACTGATACGGATGAGTGTTACAGTTACTCGGCTACATAATGGAAGAATGCAAAAATACTGAACAGTGGCATGCTTTTTTTTGCTAAGGTAAAATCGGGCAATTCTTTGTGGCACCTTAAACAAGGTCTCAGGGCAATCCAGTGTGCCCTGGCATTAAAACATTCAAACTATAAGCAATATTTGTCTTGAACTTACAAATTTGGGGTCAAATGATGCCTGAGACATGGCAAAATCTCCCACGAGACCATCTGCTTTGAGACGATTTTCCAGTCTAGTGCGAGTCATAATCCGAGTGGCTGGAAATGGGATAAATAAACCCCAAGTAAGTGCTTTTCTCTCAATAATGGAGGAGTTGCATGCGGCAATACAGATGGATGAAGGACACATAACCACATGGTTTATATGCGCCGCACGACGGTTAAACTGGAGCATTTGCTGGAACGTATATTTAACTTAATACAGTTTTGAATAAGCTTATTTTATTTTTGTGGAACAGTTTGTCAAGTTAATTTAGATTTAGACGCTTATAGTATAAAGGTTTTTGTCAACTTGTATTTTGAACATATATTAACATTTTAATTTTTCATAGTGTGCTGGCCAAAATATTTTGGCACAGTAATTTCAATGTCTGCGTCACTGTTTCAAAACAGGCAGTAAACCACACCCGATTGTTACTAGTTTGCTTTCTTACGGATCCAAGTGTGTCCCCCAGACTCGATTAGTTTTATTTTTTTTAAATCAAATATGTTTATGGTGGGAGAAAACACAACAGCACCAATGTTCCCTCTAATTTTCCACGGGTCTGAGCGTTCACACAAAGTCGGTGAGCAACGCTTGAAACAACAGTGAGCAACCATAAATTCCTTTAAAAAAATGTCATTGTGTTTGCTTTTTCCGAGCTGTTACTTTTTTCTTTTTGTTCTCTATTTACTTTTTTCCTACATTTCTTTCTTTTCTTTTTTTTCCGTTTTTTTCCTTCTTTTTTCTCTTTCTTTTGTTTCTTTTTTTCTCAGCTTTTTTCATTTTGGTATTTTTTTCTTTTTTGTTCTTTTCCCCCCTTCCTTTAAGTCATTTTGTGCATAATTTTACATAATATTTGGTCATGTTGGGATTAAAGAAGCAAAAACAACCTGAAGAGCCTTTCTAGGACCCGAAAGAGCCGGTTCCTTTTAGTGAGCCGAGCAGAAGAAGCCGGTTCTCGACAAACTCTACTAACTTAATTCAACTGCGTTATACTTCGACTCGACTTCAAAAAAACGCATTTAGGACACAACGTCAGGGGAACCTGTGTATTATAACTTTGACTTAAGTCACTTCTTAATTAGTAATTTTGAGCCCTCATTTTTGTGCGCTGGCTAGATTTAGTCAATGAATCAATGGATCTCCTGTGAGTTTTCAACTTCTAGGCATTGGAGTTCACTATGATTAGTCCAAAAATGCCACGTTTGATTGGTTAGCCAGAATGGTAGACATGGCGTCATGTGCCTGCAAATTTGTCTGTGGGCAGTGTCACATAGTTCCCAAGGTAAATAGCTCACCAGTGATGGGAAGATGTGATTTCCAAGAACCTTGAAAATACATGCAATCAACCTCCTCCCCCAGACATAATAAAAAATACTACCCATACCTCAGTGAAGTGCTGTGGATTTCATGTCTGGTAAGGCACAGTCAGATTTACAACTAAAATAACCTGCATCATATTCATAATTTGATTGACAGAGCAAGGAAGCAATATATAAACTGTATCCTTTGCATGCACTAGCCTACAAGTTTCTCTCAGCCTCCAAAATGCTGGTAGCCCCTGGCTTACACTATTATCCATCCTTTGCTATATTTCCACCAGTGCTTCACAAGGTCATATTTATAGTTACTTCTTTCTGTCACGGCTCATTAAAATGAGATTAGCGTGCCAAATGGTGGAACTGTGTTTGTGACTCATGGGCACTATCCAGCCCACACGCAATGCCGTTTGGTGTTTCTGTTTAATGGCTGAATCATAGTGGATTCAAATTTGATTTCCTGACAAAGCCAAGGGTTCATCTCACACCGAGAAATTGGCTGAGTAAGTTGGCGTCATGCTCTAAATTATGCATACTCTGCACGCCGTACTAGACAAGCAGGGTTAACTCACAGATAGCTGTGAAAATAAACAAGATTTAGGAATGACCTTTTAATCCTTTGCATGCTATCACCAAAAGCTAGAACCATTCTTACTATATTTTAAAAAGCAGTCAGGATAACCAACCAAAAGCTTTAGAGATTATTATTTAATCTGCGAAGGAGAAATGTTTTTAATCATAAGCCATTTTTATGAAGACTTCATGTGATCACTTTTCATTCTGATTGGAAAACATTTAAAGCATCTTTTTCCTTTGCTGTCTGCTTTGAAATGCAAAAATTAAGTTATTTTTTTCTTGTCAGGTTGGGGCAAAATCCAATTCATATCGGTGGTATCCCTAACTACTTGCTGATGCCATCTTCTGGCAGAAATAATCATTGTAGCCTCGGTCAAGCTTGTTTTGCACGTGCAATTATGTGACTGTCTTAGATGCGTTCAAAAAAACACTTTTTAAAAAAAAATCTTTTTTGGGGGGTTGGGTGGGCATTTGGACTGTATTTGAAGCAGTCCTTCTCTTACTTTCACCATTTTTATCGTAGAATAAAAAAAACCCACGAGCGAAGCGTAAAATCACTATCCATTAAATGGAATCGCGGCTGCACCAGTGAGGTTTATTTTTGGCAAAAAAGCTACCAGGCCCGACAAAAGTAAGCTCTGCCGATCCCCGCTCACAACTATATTTGATCTGGGATGCTAAATCGCCAAATCGTGCTGTTCATTTTATTTGGAAATAACAGCGCAACAAACAACTGCCAGGACACACAAAAATGTGCTCTGCTGGTACCTTCTCTCAACCATATATGATTTGGGGAAAATTGATAATTGCACTAGGGCATTTCACTTTTTGGTAGAAAACCTGGCAAAAAACAAACAAACTCCAAGCCTGAGAAAAATGTTCTCTGATGGCCCCTGATCGCTGCAATATGTTATCAGGGATAATTGATCTTGGAATGTTTTTCACACTGCGAAGCACTGAAGTCACTGAGTACAAAGCGCGGAGTGGCGAGGTATTACAGTATGATAATTGTATTCTGACTGCTTCTGTTTTTATATTGGACACCTGCAAAGAAGATTTCCTAGTATGCCAGGGTTGGTTATTATTTTGACCACTTTGCACTGTGTAAATCATTGTCACGATTGACCATTAATGTTGCTGTTCTTTGATCGCCACAACCTTATAGGGCAGATCTGCTTTTTGTAATTTAGGAGATTTTGTAAAAAGAAAGGGCTTAGGAGAGGACATTTAGGACAGATTGGGAATCTGCAACTTGAGAGTCTTCTCCTGTTCGCCTTGCATATTTAAAATTTGGTCCCCAGAGGTGTAGTTTGGACCACACTTATTTAGAATTTACTCATGCCTGTATTTTTTTCAAAATTCGCAAATATTCTGTTGAGTGAAAGCACAATAACTGTTTTCTCACTTAGTTGGATGCTCAATGCTCTTTTGTTATAATATCAATAAATAAGAGATTCTGGCTAAAGATGCCCGAACAGCCTAAACATTTGTCATTTGTTTACGCTCGTCACCAATGACAATGTTTGTTTCCCCTTAAATGCAGTCCCACTCGTCTTCCCTTCCAACATCGCTTCTCAGCACACACCCTGACTTAATTATCTACGTCGGATTTCGTCAGTGACAAGCGTCAACTTTTCGACGTCCAGACAGATCACGAGTCAGCCCACCTAAAATAGTTCACCTGCAGTTCACCTGTCGTCACATTGACAAAAAGGATGTCAGATGGAAATGCAAATTTGACAGTGACGGCAAGTGTTAGCAGACGCAGATATTAAATATTACTTCCCAACAAGATGAGAAAAAAAACTTCCAAGTGCCAATTTACATCCTGTTGAAAGGCAAACTTCAGACTTTTTGACAAGCAGTGTTATAATTCTCGCCTCAGAGGAAAATCTGTTCCAATAAATAGATGTAGTCCCTTTGTGCTGACACATATGTCTTAGGAGATTCTGTAGGGTCTAAAAATATTTCCCATGCGGGGAAAATATATTTTTTTCAAATAAAAACAGTTGTTGTTGTTTTTTTTGTATCCTGTGTTGTTCAGACCGAATCAGGACAAAATTTGAGCTCCTGCAAAGTCTTCTTGTAATGTCCTTGTGAAAATCCCATTACTCCATCAAGTTTGATGGTTCACGGTGGTCATATTTTACACCATGGACGGCAGTTAATCCTGTTGGCTGTCAGGCCTTCTCATAGCTGAGGAGCCATGGAAGAAATACATGTTGTCCTTGTTCATCAGGGTTACGTTTTCTGTCAGACTTTGAGTGAACAAGATGGTCTGTTCCACTTTGCTGTTTTCCAAGCCACATTTTTATTGGACTTTTTAAAGAGGTGTTCTTGCAATCTAATATGTATTTTTAATTTTCATAGGCGAGGACTGAAACCAGTTATCAGTGCTGATACTAGACTTTTCTAGGATATCAGTGTGAGTAATCAGCTGCCTTGCAATGGTCAACAGACAGGAACAAGAACTTAAACGGATGGTTAATGTTATCAAATAAACGCAATGTTAATGAAAATGTTGTTAGGATTTAAACTACCATATTTTAAGGACTATACGGTGCACCCAAAAATCCCAAATTAGACCAGTAGGGACTCAAAAGTCACATGAAAAATCATTAGGTCCTATCTCATTATCACACTTTTTTAGTCACAGAACCAATATCGATGTTAGAGTAGAGATAATGTTGTTTCTCTTTTTCTTAGCTTAGCCGAAGCATTGAAAGTGCCAAACATTTTGAATACGTATGGCCATACGTTTATATATTTCAGGATTACAGAAAAACCTCCATCAATGCTCTTTTCATCACGTAATTCAGAATCTTTTGTACTTCGTAATGACTTAGGGAGTCGGCTGTGCAACGGACCAGTTTTTTTTTTTTTGACAATATTTTTGCAGCCCAGCCCAATGGTGACATCAACAAATTCCTGACTACAAATAGTGTGATTATGAGATAAAACCTAATGCCTTTTCATGTGTTATTTGTAACCCTATTGGTTCAGTGGATAGAAACTGGCACATTCCACGCCACAATCTTAATTGCATTCCCATTGCATCCAATATTATCCAATTGAATGCACTTATATGCAATTGTGATCAGTGATACTTCCGTATATGCGTCTGATCGGTCAATGTGCAAATATGGCATTTAAAAAAAATGTTGGTGCAACCCTTTTATATGATTTTTATTTATTTTTTTAAATACTATTTTAAAGGTGTGTGCCTTCAGTGCGCCTTATGGTGCAAACAATACGGTCGTTTATTTCTAGATATCTGTAACTTTTTGAAGAGAAATGTGATATATTAATGGTATCCGTACGTGCTATTTGTATTATAACATGGGGCTGACAAAGAGTGAACGGACATGATTGTCCGCCATGTTGTGGCTACGAGTACCCCTAAATACCTTGTGAAAGGGTGGGCAAAAAATGAAAAGAAAAATGGTTCAGTCACTTTGAATTTCTGCTGTTTAAGTTCTTCTTTGTGCTTTGTAGCACTCGTTTTAAGTTGCAACCCACAATACTTCGACATCCCTTGGTCAAATATTACACAATGTCTCTTTAAAATTAGCCAAACCACATGGGTAAATATTACTGTATTAAATGTTCTACTGCATTCCTGATTTTACAGTTGAGAATGTCACGGTTCGAATGCTGGTTTCTACTCTATTTGCATTAGAAGAGGTGTGACTATTGGTCAAAGACACAGTGTCCTTTTAAAGTGATTTGAATAAAGGTTGAGTTCAATATACTGTATAGCACTTACTACTAGTATAAGGAAAACAAATCTGTATGACCAATCTGGCAATGTTTTGCCCTTGTGATACTTTGTGATACTTCTTCCATTGCCCTTTAGTTTTAGATGTTTTCCCTTCCTGTCATGGTTTACAGCGCTCACAGTAACGACAAGAAGTTAATGTGATATTTGTGGGACTTAACTGCTCAAGAAGTTTCCTTTTACCGACTCCCTATGCAAGAAGGTGAGTCATTTTTTGTTATGTATTTTGAATCCGGTTTCTGTTCTCAAATGTCCCCAATTAACAAATGCAAGTCACACAAATCAGGATTCTCTGACATCTTTTTTCAAAGTCATTCAACCAGTTCAGTTTCCATACTGAGTCAAATTGGTCACTTTTTTCCCTCACAGTTTGACCGAGCTGGGATGAGTTTGTGTTTATTCTGTCTGTGTCAACGCCATTTTGTTTGCATCCCTCAAAATCCACCCGTCCATGTCCATGTAATCAGCTGGTGCATCTGTGTTTGTGTGCTTTTGTTGTATTTGTGTCGACGTTTACAAACTCACACACAACCACTTTGTGTTTAAAAATAATTTACATTTTTCGATTCATTCATATTGTGGACTTTTCTGCGGCTGCTGAATTCACATTCAATTTCTTAGGCCACCCATCCAGGACGGGAGACGTTTTGTCTGAGTCGAGAGCCGTATAAACACCTTTTCTCAGGCGGGGTTAGTCGTAGGGGTGGGTGTTATATTTTGAAATCCAAGTGTTCTTATCTCATGCACTATTAAGCAAGGCATTGGGGTATGTGGCTAACGTGGTTTAGAGCCCGTCTGTCACAGCCTCGGGGTTTGTTGCTTTCTTGAGCTGACAGCCGCAAACACACACACAGATTCCCATGTATGAAAGCATGCATATGCGCAAGCACACACTAAAAGACGAGCACACCTATTTCTCTCATTTGCCCATTAACCCGAACAAACATTTGCTCCGCCTCAGGGCGCTATTACTCGCATCTACTCTAGTTTTGGTGCGGGTTACGGGGGTCAACCGAAAGCCTCTCCTCCTGCTTAATATGACTTCTATGTGCTTGCACGTATATCTGCCCTTTTTTCCACTTTGGCTTGAGGGCATGATGGGGTCCAGTGTTATTATCAATCTATAATAGCCAGTAAAGTAATACCAGCAATATTTCCACTGTTTATTCTTCTGATTTGTTTTATTCAAGCCTAATAAGAAGACACAATTAATCCCCTAGAAACAATACTCAAGCCTACCTTGTTTTACTTTTTAAAGAGAAAAGCAATTCATCACAAATCAGAGCTGAGTATAAAGGGATTAATATTATTTCTAAATTCTCAATACAGTGGCCCCTCTACGTAGGAGATTCCTTACAAGAAATTTGAGATACAATATGTCTTTCTATTAAAAACGTTGCCAGACATACGAGCGAAAATCCACGTTACGATCATTTTTAGACCCTACCATTAGAGGGCCGAGTGTTCTCGACCGCTCATCGCCAGCGTCAGCTCATCCTAGTATGTATTAGTGTTTACTAGTCCTCTCTCACTCCACCACCACGCATACATCCGCGTTAGCGACTAACCGACTTCCTCCCTGGTTAATGCACAAAATAAACTCACAATTGCATTCTTAAATAACATCTTATTTATCTTATTTCCTTAATTTGATTCCTTTTTGAATGTGTTATAAGTGATCAGGAAGATGCGTTTGATAGTTATTTAAAATTTTTGGATGCTTTTGGGAAGCTGCGAACGGCTTAATTGGTTTTCTGATATTCTTCAAGGAGAAAATCCGTTCAAGATACAAGAAATTCTCGATACGAGCTTGACCCGGTAACAAATTAAACTCATATGAAAGGGGCGGCATTGCAAATGCAAATGCTAATTTACATTCCTTTCACACTTTTTCACAGTTTATTTGATAAGACATTTACGTTTACAAACAATTGCATTCACAAATATTTCAGAGGTCAGGTGAATATCCACAAAAAACATTAGACATGGCCTGCAGCACTGTTTTAAAAGGGGGTGGAGGAAACGAGGGAAAAATATTTAATGAAACATTTATTCTCTATAAGTGCGAGATTGTCAACCTCAATTAGCCACAAATAGTGGAACTCCTTTATTAAAGCAAACTTAGTGAAGCAGCCATTGGCCGTTATATTGCACACTCATGGAATAACATGTCAACTCAGTTGAAAATAAAATAAAAATTGTTTAGGGTGTAAGCGCTCTTAGGGTATTGTATTTTGAACTTGCTTTCATATAAAATGACAAAAGTAATTATATTGTGCAAGTTAGCGATTTATATCTGAAATAAACCATTTCTCTTAGCAACAATCTGCAAAATTATCACAACAAAAGATAACATGAGTGGCTCTCAAGTCAATTCTTTAGATATGGTCTACTTGTGACGGATTTATTGGTCCTGTTTTGCTTTTTGCTTCAGATTTTTAGCAACCATTTTTCAGTACGGTGTTCATTGTTTTATTTGTTTTTCTGTTGGCCTTCAGAAATTATACTGCTCAAAGTAATTTATCCTTCACAAAGCTATCCAGGTCGATGATTGTTTGTCGTTTTAATATTGCTCAGTAATCACTGCCAACTGGTAGAGCCCTGGGTTTCCATATAAAACCCTTTTTTTGTGTGATATTACACAGTTGGTGTGGGCTGCTTGGAGTGGAGTGCTTATAGGAAAATAAGGGCACTCTTGCCCATATGCATATTTCCACATTAAAAAATGTTTGAAGCTTAAATTATCATGTTGCCTTAAATGTCAGCCTATTTAAATTTGTATGTATTTATGCAACAATTTTAAACACTTTATTTTTATTTTTGAATAAACCATTTCATTTTTACTTTTTAAAAATGTATTATGTATTTCTTTATTTAATACATACATAATTTAAATATAGGTACAAAAATGTATGAAAAAAAAAGTTCTTTACTGGACAAAAAGCCTGAGCTTTTAATACGTCACAAAATCGAACGGCCCAACCTTATTGCCACAGAGTTTGTTTTTTAACAAAATATGAAAGCAACAAGTTATGCAATGCATATTTTGTGATGTGATACTCAAAATCTCAGACCTGAATAGTCTTTCAAAAGTGATATACAATCTAGTATGAGTTCACATGCCCAACAACGATGGCAAGCAGAGGATGAAGAAGGCGCATTATCTGAGTCAGATCAGGAGGCTTCTCCTGATATTGGTAACCATGGAGACCAGCAGTGTTTCATGTGGGAAAGCAAACCCCTACCCTAAAAACAGTTGGTGTGGGCTGCTTGGAGTGGAGTGCTTATAGGAAAATAAGGGCACTCTTGCCCATATGCATATTTCCACATTAAAAAATGTTTGAAGCTTAAATTATCATGTTGCCTTAAATGTCAGCCTATTTAAATTTGTATGTATTTATGCAACAATTTTAAACACTTTATTTTTATTTTTGAATAAACCATTTCATTTTTACTTTTTAAAAATGTATTATGTATTTCTTTATTTAATACATACATAATTTAAATATAGGTACAAAAATGTATGAAAAAAAAAGTTCTTTACTGGACAAAAAGCCTGAGCTTTTAATACGTCACAAAATCGAACGGCCCAACCTTATTGCCACAGAGTTTGTTTTTTAACAAAATATGAAAGCAACAAGTTATGCAATGCATATTTTGTGATGTGATACTCAAAATCTCAGACCTGAATAGTCTTTCAAAAGTGATATACAATCTAGTATGAGTTCACATGCCCAACAACGATGGCAAGCAGAGGATGAAGAAGGCGCATTATCTGAGTCAGATCAGGAGGCTTCTCCTGATATTGGTAACCATGGAGACCAGCAGTGTTTCATGTGGGAAAGCAAACCCCTACCCTAAAACTGATATAGACAGGGCGAGGAGCCGCCAGTCTGTACTTGCCCAAGACACACAACAGGAGGCGGTGCCCTGAACCCTGGCAAGTTATGAATTCTATGAACTGTGACACTGTTCATGTATATACCTTTTTAATCAAACTGAATAAGGACAGGGTGCAGTAGCTGTAGAACTACATAGTGCTTTCCATGCATGCATGCCACTGACTGCTACCGTATCCCCCCTGTGCAATGGCTAATGGGCTTGCACATTGGATTAGTGACCCCCCTCCCCTTGGAGTTGCAACTGCCCAGCATTATTCCCACCTGGCGAGATGCGGAAAAAGGACCACCTGCGGCGCTCTGCCTTTGCTTGCTGACTGCAGTCTTGAACTCACTTGGTGCAGCCCGCATGCCATGAAGGATGTTTGTGAATAGTGTGTGCACATACTTTTCATGCCAACCAGTGAGGAACAGACTGCATGAAGTGCATAGCAGAAGACCACTACTAGGGGATGAAATGAAATGATCTGCATTTATACAGCGCTTTTCAAGTTGAGACTTTCCAAAGGGCTTTACAGTGTGCTTCACATTTCCCAATAGCGGCCGTGCAGCCATGTAAGGCGCTAACCTGCTTATTGGGGGTATTAGGGGTTCAGTGTCTTACGCAAGGACACTTCAACATGTAACACGGAGGAGCCGGGATTCGAACTGCGATCTCTTGATCCCAAAACGAGCGCTCTACCTCCTGAGCCACTGCCGCCGTGTAACACAATTTTGGCAAAAGGGCTTTTCGCTTTGCTCGGTTAGCGATAGCACAATACGGGCATTAGTTTTCAGTCCAATCAAGTTGAGTCAGAGGAGACTCCCTACAATGACGACGAAAGGACAGTTTTTTGGCTCGCCACTGAGTAATGCGAATATATGTTGACATTAACGAGTTTAGCTGGGAGATGATAACGACATTTTGATGGAACTCATCTGACGGGTAAACATCTTCAAAGCAACCACGCTTATCCCCAAACGGTGTGAGGAGGTGAGTCAGATATCTTCACTCCAAAGTGGCTTTATCTACAAAGCACTTTTGTGAGCTGGAGCAAGATGAAAAGTTGAAAGTAGCAACAGGGGGACTTGATTTTTTTTTAGTTTTTTCTGGAATTTGTAAGTTTACCAGAACGGGGAATTTGGGATCAAGGGCTGGCTTGCTGACTCTTAGATGACCCAAGTAGAGCTTCAAAAAAAAAAAAAATTCCTCGGACAGCAAGTTTATATGAGCTACTTAATACAGTGTTTCGCAAACTTCTTTTTTTGACAAACACCTGATTAAATATATTTTAAGCCGACTTACTCACAAGAACAATGCTTCACTGAGGAACTTGGATATTTTTCATAAAAAAATACAGTGGGACGTCGCTACTTCGCGGTTCGACATTCGCGGATTCAGAGCTTCGCTGTCTGTAATGGTAAAAAAAATAAAAATCTTTTTTTTACTTTTGAAAGGGGCGTCGCTACTTTGCAGATATTCACTTTTTGCGGGAAATTCCCCTCAGCCGACTACCCTGGCACGGCGCGCCGTTCTTGTTTCCCGGCAGGTGCGCGGTTTTGGTGCGGCTTCCGCTTCACCGCCCCCTAACCCTTAATTAATTTTATTTTATTCTATTATTATTTTTTAGACCTGCGAAGCTCTGAACCCGTGAACGTGGGACCGCGAACGTGGGACCGCGAACGTGGAACCACGAAGTAGCGACGCCCCTTCAAAAATGCTTAAAAAAAGAAAAAAAAGAAAAGTAAATTATTTTATTCTATTATTATTATTTTTTAGGCCCGCGAAGCTCTGAATCCGCGAACGTCGAAGCGCAAAGTAGGGAGGTCCCACTGTATAACAACGGGGCTGGCCCTACCAAAGCTGAGAAAATACTGCATATTGTCTCTAACATGAAAACAGACTGAACATCAGCTCTTTTACACCTTTACTGCCCTTTAGCGGCGGGGAACAACTTTTTGTTTTTTATGTTAGAAAAAAAAAATCATCACTTTAATAAAAATGAGCTAGAGACATGCTTTTTGACATATTTTGAAATTTACGGCCTGATTAAATCACCTGATGGGCCCGGTCCAGCTTGTGGACTGTATGTTTGACATGGCTGTTTTAGGATATGTTTTAAATTTGAAGTACCTACCCCTTGAAGGGTTATCAAGAACCCTCAAGGAAACTTGTACCGACATTCAATAACCACTGACTTATTAGTCAAATGAAAAAGAAAAAGAAAAAGGTAGTACTCTACAGATAAGGTGATAAGTCAGAACAACCTGTGTTCATCCCTTTCTTGTGTGTGTCGTTTTATAGACTTTGTTTGAAAAATATCACCTGAAAGCTGAAAATGGAGATGGATTCCGCAATGACAACGATCCGAGACTTTAATTAGCTACCTTTCTGCCTCATCATAATTCTATAAAAGTATTACAATCTATTTTTATATGACCTGACAAGCCTGCCTATCAAATTAAGACACACAGTTGCAATCAAAGCCAAATTCTCCAAGTTTCAGGGTGCCCTCAGGCGGCTTTTTACATTGAGTTTTTTTTCTGAACCCTGTTTTCTAAATTTGGGATGAGCAGGCCTAATTAGAGGTTGAATTTGGTTTCTTTGCATTGGCTTCACAAGCGAGAGCGCAATCAAGCCCAAAGCACAAAAGCGGAGCTATTTCTGTTTGTACAGTCATTCGTATTGCAAAACCGCTCATAGCTCAGCATGTTTTTCTGGTCACACCTCTTGTGATGCAATTAGAGATTAAATCAACATTCGGAACTGCGACTTCCTCAACTGTGAAATCAGCAGTGTTGATGTCGCGCTCATTGTTTGGTTTTGCTGCAAAACCTTTGATAAAAGTCCAGAAAAAGACTTGAAACAGCAGTATTTGTCTATCAATCAATGTATACATTTTTTAATGGATTGAGTATTTGTTTTACACTGTGACACAGACAAGCTAAATAATACACAGTCTCCCTTTAAGTATATAATTTTTACTAGATTTTTTCTAGTTTTTGTTTAAATTTATTTCTTTTTCCAGATTTTGCTAGCAAATTTTCTTATTTTACGAGACATCATTCTACTTTTTTTCTCAACTAAAGTGAGAAAAAATATTTAAAATTAGTAAAATTGCCTGGTATAGCAAAAAACAGATTCATAGTACTTTCTTATTTGATGAAGAAGGATTTCATTTATTCATTTTTGTTTACTAATAAAAAATCTTTATGATTTAAGATATAATTTTCTTAATTTACCAGAAAAAAAATATTTTAAAATAAAATAATACTAGAGATAAACAAACAATCTGCAACGTAGTTCATAATTTCAACATTAATCATCTCATCTCATTAGCTACTCCACTTATCCTCAGTAGGGTCGCGGGGGTGCTGGAGCCCACCCCAGCAATCATCGGGCAGTGGGCAGGGGACACCCTGAACTGGTTGCCAGCCAATCGCAGGGCACACAGGGACAAACAACTCACTCGCTCATTCACACCTAGGGACAATTTGGACCGGCCAATCCACCTGGAATGCATGTCTTTGGAATGTGAGAGGAAACCATAAAATCATAAAATCATAATAATACTACTAATAATAATGATACTAGAAATAATTGGCACCCTCTTCTTAGATGTTTCCTGAAAATGAAAGCTTGAACTTAATTTAAAAGGAGGTACAGTAGAAACCTTTGAAATAAGAGCAACCGTGTTAATTTAATTAGAACTAATAAGCTTTTTGATTTTGCTAAGTTCTCATGTACATTTCTTGACTTGAATCAATCAAAATGTATTTGTTGTAAATATTGATTATCAGGCGTGCCAATTATCGGCGGACATTTGACAGATCGGTATCAGCATTTGGGGTGTTGCGGGGGTTGTTCTTTCTTGAATTTTCATAATGGTCACAATCTGCTCGCTGCTTTTTTTGTCCACTCACGCACTTTTTGGGTTAATTTGTTGATTGGAAGATAAACATGGTTTTGTCTCGCTTTTGTCTGCGCTCCTACATTCCTGGGAGGGAATGTTTGAGGGAGGGGGGAGAAAAAGCAATAGCATAGCATTATCTTTCAACTACAGAGAACTTTTACCCGTGGGAGCAACCATCATGTTTTTGGGGGTAAACTAGCGCCCCCAAATTCAACCCTAGCGCTAGTGTCAAAGTGAAACTGGGCCAAATCAGGTTTTCAACAAAAAAAGCTCTTAATCATCAAAGCGGCGCCGCCACGAGCGGCAGCCTTTCCTGCAGCTCCGAGTTAATTCGCACTTTTTGTGATTTATTGTTTTGATGTCTGCTTCTATCTTCGGCGTTCTTCGTCCCGTTTGACAACTACTCTTTGGATTACTTTTTATCCTGTCGTTATGGGTTTTAACGCACAAAAACGCAGTTATTCGAGGAATCAACTCCTTGACCTTAATAATTCTCGTGCCGGCCTATAGTGGATGGAGAGCCGGAGCTAGCTAAGCGGCTAGCGGCGTTATAAGTCTTCGGTACCGTCCGTACTCATGGTAAATGTGAACTCTCTACCAAATAAGACCGACGAACTGGCTGTGCTGGTGAAAAACATCAAAGCGCAGTTTGCTGTGTTTTACGGAAACGTGGCTCACGCTAATGTGTAGCTACCCGGAGCTACCTGGAGCTCTCCGGCTTCAGTGCTGTTAGACAGAGACACGAAAGACTGCGGGGAGCGGAGAGGAGGTGGACTCGCTAACACGAGGTGGTGTTTCCCTGGGCACAAAGATTTCCTTCTGCCGCAGGTACGTCGAACTTTTGGACTAGCGTGTGACGTCATCCACTCCACTCTGACTAAACTAAAACAAAGTACCCCGAAGGCATCCTTTTAATCTGTTAATAAACAACAAAGGAGACTGCTGGAAATGTGAATTTCTCCCACTTGGAGGCACTAAATAATACAGCTGTCCCTTTAAACTTTTATACCACTCTTTGGTCAGCAAACGATCACTCCGCGGGCTGCAATTGGCCCCTAGACTTCGGCACCAGACTATCCACCCAACAGGGTCCCACAAATCTCTGGTAAACACTGCCCCATATGATTAGGTACTCACCCCCGCCGCCCCCTCATTAGATTTTAACACATTAGTATTACAAACTGGTTCTAAAACACGAGTGCCTACACTTTTCAGTTGGTAAGTTCCGCTGAAATTTCCATTGCTTTTTGCACGTTTTGATTTAGGTTAATTCAAGTCATGTAGGGTGTATTCACATTTTTATTTACTGTATTTTCCGCACTATAAGGCGCACATAAAAGCCTTTATTTTTTTCAAAAGCTGACCATGCGCCTTATAATACAGTGCGCCTTATTTATGGAACAAAATTAATTCGCAAAGTCTTGCAACTAACTTGCAGCCGCTGACTCGATTTTCCCCCGATCGCCAAGTAGTCCGCGGTGTATGCTGGGATTTATTTACCGGCGTTTCATTGGCTAACCAATGTGTCAATCATCATTTGAATGGATCACTATTGGCTAAAGTTATTCGGAGGTCAAGGGGAGGATCCTTTTTATCATTTACAGGCTGGCATTGGCTTGAACGGCAAAACAAAGCCTGCAATTGGCCAAAAAAGACGTGTCAATCATCAGTTGAATCGATCACTATTGGCTAAAGTTATTCGGAGGTCAAGGGGCGGTTCCTTTTTATCATTTACAGGCTTGCATTGGCTTGAACGGCAAAACAAAGCCTGCAATTGGCTAAAAAAGACGTGTCAATCATCAGTTGAATCGATCACTATTGGCTAAAGTTATTCGGAGGTCAAGGGGCGGATCCTTTTTATCATTTACAGGCTGGCATTGGCTTGAAGGGCAAAACAAAGCCTGCAATTGGCCGAAAAAGATGAATGCGTATAGCACGTGGCTGACGGCATACAGAAAGCATTTTTTTACTATTTTGTATTTGTAAATATTTTATTCTCCTGGATTTACTAAACTCACGGATATAAGAGGACCACGGCTGCACATTATTATGAACACAACGACTTTGGTGAGCTACTCCGGCTATATATATTATCCCTGTATCTTGTTTCAGACTGAACTCGATGTTTCTGTGATAAGCGGTGCAGATAATGGATGGAATGGAGTGTCTATTTTTAAATTAAACTCAATTTCAAGTGTTTATTGTCATATATACAGTAAAGTTGCGAGCGAAAAAGAAAATAGAAACTAAGGAATGGTTGGCATTTCTTGAATCCCAAGACTTTAACCTTCCGAATGATGGAACGATGCATTTGAGTGACATCGTACAGACACCGCATCCGCACGTGTTCTCGACACGTATTTGCGTCTTTGCAAGCTTTCGGAATGTTAAGGGGGTAATAAGTTTGACTGAACTATCTGACTGTTTTGTCGACGTTCCCACTGTAGCGCCTTATAATCCAGTGCGTCTTATGTATGTCAAAAATAGGACCAAAAACTATTTTTTCGGGGTGCGCCCTATAACCCGGTGAGCCTTATAGTGCGGAAAATACGGTATTTATTTATCTATTGTTAAAAAAAAAAAATCAGGGCGCTATTCATATTCATTTTATATGACTTGCTTCTAAGCTTTATTTTATTTCCTGCACTGTTAGTTTTTGTGAAGGATTAGTCACGTTAGTTGTGTTGGAATTCTAACTTATTCAATGCAAAGAGTTTCAGAGAGTCATTTGAATTCATAAGAAATATCCCTGGTTTCGTTTACATTATCAAAACATTTCTTATGCCAATTTTTAAGCCTTTACAGCAAAAGAATTCGGCTCCAAATATTGGGTATCGGCTTCAACTCAATACTAACAATCGGTATTGGCCCTGAAAAACCCATATCAGTCAATCCCTAATTTGTATAGCACTTTTCTGGCAACAAAGAGAGCGGTGCATTGCATTAGAATCATATAATTGAGAGGATATAAAATAATTAATCAGCACCTCCATGTTTGCCTCAGTGAGAATATGGGCGGACGCTGGCTATATTCTTCACATGATAGAAAACTACTTTGACTTGACTTTATGACTTTCAGAACCACTGAATTAGAATAAGAATATTTTTTCTGTTCATGACATGTACATTTCTATCCCCAATAAATTCATGTCGCCAAACGCTAAATGCCTGAAGTTTCCCTCATTACTCTGTATCTTCGCTAAAGTCCAGCGGGCTTATATGAGGGTGTTTTTTTTTCTCTCTGACTCACGAGCACAGCTGAGTGGGGAAATCCGTCTCTCTTCACGGTCTAGTTAGGATGACTGATGCAAATACGGTGCTGCTGAGTCCAGACACTGACACCATCGTTAAAATGACCCACATACTTTATTGTCCGTCTGCATGTGCATGTGGGTGTGTTTATGAGAGAGAGACAGAGAGAGTAGTACAGACACTCAAATAAATGCACAAGGATGATCAAGGGGAACAAATTGATCAAATATGTAGAAGGGCCACTGTATACCCTTATACAACCCCCTTATGTCAGCCATGTTGATCACGCTGTTACTATTCGCATCTCTACGAATTTCTGTTCCGGAGATATAGGTCTTTCTCGTTTCAATTCTTCAAAATAAAAAAGGTGTTTCCGAATTTGCCATATTACAGGTACTACTCATAAAACATGTTTAAGACAAGATGCCATTAACGTTGCGCTAACCACTGCGCCGCCGTGTTGCCTCCCTTTTTTTATATTTCTACGTTTTTCGTTGTAAACATTCCTTTCATGCAAGAAATACTCATTGATAATATGCATTTATGAACACATATAATTTCAAACTTGTACATGTTATATTTCATCTATCATCTATAAATAGATAATTTCATCATATTAGTTTTGAAACACTCACGTTTAGAGCAATGAAACATAGGTCGCAGGTACGATTCCCGGCTCCTCCGTGTTATATGTCTCCTTGGGCAAGACACTGAATCCCTAATGCACCCAATAAGCAGGTAGGCGCCTTGCATGGCTGAGTCCCGATTGATGTGTGAGCGTGTGTGTGAACGGGTAAGTGTGAAGCACATTGTAAAGCGCTTTGGGAGGTCTTCATTGACTTGAAAAGGGCTATATAAATGGAGACCATTTACCGTTTACCATAATAAAATCAAGTCATCGATTACAGAAAAAGTACAATAATTATGACTATTTTGTCAGTTTATTATTTTATTTTGAGTATGATTAAATCTTATAAACCCCCGCGACCCTACTGAAGATAAGCAGTGCAGATAAAGGATGGATGTATAAATTGTATGTATTATAATTATCTCATCTCATCTCATCAGCTGTACCGCTTATCCTCATTAGGGTCGCGGGGGGGCTGGAGCCCATCCCAGCCATCTCCGGGCAGTGGGCAGGGGACACCCTGAACTGGTTGCCAGCCAATCGCAGGGCACACAGGGACAGACAACTCATTCGCTCATTCACACCTAGGGACAATTTGGACCGGCCAATTCCCCTGAAATGCATGTTTTTGGAACGTGCTGCCCTATTATAATTATGTATTAAAATATATTATTATTATTATTATCATTACCAGTACTGTATTAATTCATGTATTACAAACCTTTTTAACCTAAAAAACATCTCAAAGTTTGGGTGCACATTATACACGATTGATGAGTCAAAATAAATTGCTGGCCACAATCGTAAAACATTGGATGCAACGGTAAATCAATCCAAATTTGCCACAGTGAAAATTTCAAATCCTAACCATTACTTAACCAGTCATTCAATGATGTATGAAAAGGTATTAGATTTGATCTCATTATCACACTATCTTTATTCACGGTAACAGGGATGAATGTTGGAGGATGGAGAAAACCGAAAGTCTTCCTTAAAGATATACCGTGAATAAAATCAAAAAAGCACTAGGGAAATAACTCTTTGGTATATCTGATGATTGAAGGTCATTAAATAAATACATTGTAAATTTGATTTTGGCACCAGGCTGAACTTGCCCAAGAGACACAGGAAATTGTGCCCCTATGACCCAAGTGGTTAAGGGATCCAACCAACCCACCAAACCACCAGACAACTAACCACCCTTGTTACCAATGTAACCGCAGTGTACGTGTCCCACCAAAGATCCACATTCACGCTGGACTGGATGATGAGGTTTTTTATTATTACAGTTCTGCAAATGGATGAGTCACAACATTAGCTTTTTCTGCTGGGTCAGATCTCTTTGATCTCTTTGTAGTACTCTGGTAAAACTGACAACAAAGCATATCAAAGAGCTTTCTTTTCACTTTACAGAAAATACATTTTAGAATATCACAATACATGTATAAATCTTTGCATTTTAACAAGATACTTTTAACAAGAGATCGTATAGTGGATTTTTAACGTTTACAATGAATTCAACATGTTTTTCTTTACTCTGAATTTTAACCAACATCATCCTTTTTTTAATGTATATGAAAAATAGGAATAAAAACAATAATGAGTATAAAAATGGGTACAATTTACCTGCAAATGGATGAGTCACAACATTAGCTTTTTCTGCTGGGTCAGATCTCTTTGATCTCTACAAGGGGAATTAATATTTAGTAAAACAGAAACAAAACGAAAATAAACCTAAACAGCTTGACAATATCAATCACATTACTATGCATGTTGAGAGATTTGTCAGCTGGGGTTATAAAGTTTAAAATTAACTTATTTTGTGGAGCACCAAAAGATATGTCTTACCTTTGTAGTACTCTGGTAAAACTGACAACAAACCCCACCTCCTGGTCACATGTTAGAAGCCAAAACCAAACCCCACCCCATACCAGCAGATGGCACTGTTGGACTCAGCATTGCAGGACATTTACCAAAAACTATACACATATTTTAGCAGGAATTTCAATAAAATAATAGTTATTATCACACCCGTTACATACACCCCCCTGAAATTCTGCTAAAAATGGGAGTGCTACACTAAACAGAAAAAAAATCACATGCCAAAAAGGCAAATACTGATGAAAAAGAGGACCCGAAAACTGGTACAGTATTACAAGGAACAAACTGAAGTGCCTGTCAGTTCTAAAACTCTCCCAAAAAGGAGTGTGAAAAGAAAGGAGGCGATCAAACTCCTAACTAAGCACAGACTCAAAGATGCCTGTTACATCTCTGAAATATCAAACATTGTTCCTGTAGTTGTAAGTGCTCACATAGGCACAATTCTTGTTTCTTACTCAAGCTTTGTTACTTAAACTGAAAGTGTATCTCTACTGAACTAAAATTAGGAACTAGCAGATATTGCAGACAGAGGATTGTCACCTACCAATTGGTCATTCATCTGACAAATTAGACGACTAGGAGGCCTGATGGACTGGCGGACCCTAAGACCATAACGGTCAGGTTGAGCACAATTAAACTGAGCTTGAAGGTCTGGGACAGTCAAGTCTAAACAGTCAGTATCAGGGGAGTCTGCGTCCGGATGGTCAGTGTTCAATGGGGTCTCGTCTGGGAGACCCATACCCAAAGGGATCATGTTTTCAGAGCACTGTGATGGGCTTTCCGTATTGTCACTTGAAGTATGGTCAACATCTTGTTCGGGGATGTGCTGACTTCCTCAACTGGATGTATCAGCTGTGAGAGAGTCGGACTGGGCATCAGATGTGCTGTCTAGTGAGTTATCCTCCACCGCTGGGTGAACTTGCTCTTCACCTGCCTGTATCACCCAGTTCACTGTACGGACATCACTGTCTTCAACCGCGTCAGGTAAATCAGGGCATACATCACTTCCATGCATAGCAGCGTCACACCCTGAGTTTTCAGATTCGCTGGCCAGATCATCCCCACAGGGCAAGAAGCTAACAGAGAGCAGCAAATTCCTGTGAACTACCTTCTCTTTGCCCGTCAGACAATCCTTGACTCTATAGACATTGAGATCAGGCTTGACTGATATGACTTCATACGGGGTCGACTCCCACTTGTCTGCAACTTTGCGTTTCCCCGGGACACCTCTGTTGGCGATCAACACCCGGTCTCCCACGACGAGAGGTGATCCTTTGGCCCTACGGTTGTACAGCTTGGCATGACGAGTCTGTTCTCTGAGAATATTCCTCTGTACAATCTGAGCAGCTTCATGTAGATCTTTCTTCAGATGGCGTACAAAGTCAGAGTAGCTGACAACAGCATCATTGGTATTAGCATGTTGAAACATGACATCGACAGGGAGACGAGGGATCCTACCAAACACTAGGTAAAACGGTGCAAACCCTGTTGTCTCATGCTCTGTGCAGTTATAGCAGAATGTGAGCTGCTGCAGCATTTGTGGCCACTTTGCTTTGGGCTGAGGGGGAAGGGTTCTGATCATATCTCCCAATGTTCGGTTGAATCGTTCTGCGATACCATTTCCCATGGGGTGGTACGGAGTCGTATGGGATTTCTGCACCCCTGCCATCTCTAGAAGCTCTTTGATCAGTTTGCTCTCAAAATTAGCTCCCTGATCAGAGTGGATACGCCGTGGGAAACCATAGACAAGGAAGAAATCCTGCCACAGACGGCGAGCAACTTGTTTGGCGGTTTGATTTCTGCAAGGGAAGGCGTGCGCCATCTTGGAGAAATGATCAGTTACGACCAGGACATCTACAGACTTGTTCTCTTGCTCAGCAGTCCAAAAGTCTATACAGACCAACTCCATAGGCTCAGAGGTGACTATGTTCTTGAGTGGTGCACGGTTGTGTGGTTCCGGTGTTTTCGCTACTACACAGCGCTGACAGGATTTGACATAATTCACAACATCACGTTCCATGCCATTCCAGAAGAATCGTTGCCTCACCAGAGACAAAGTACGGTTCTGGCCTTGGTGACCTGCTGAGTCATGTAAACCTTGAAGGACTTTCTGTTTCAATGAATCAGGCACCACAAACTGGAAGATTTTCTTGGCCATGTGAGGATCTTTCCTTATTTTGTAGAGCATGCCATTCTGTATGGTGAGTCTGCTCCAATGTTTCAGTAGTTTCATCACACTAGGCGACTCGACAGCTCTCTCACGCCTGGTAGGTCTCTTGTGTCTATGCACAAAGTACATGGTTCTGCTTATTGTGTTGTCCTGTTCTTGTAAACCAACAAGCTGACTCTGTGGGAGTGCCGTTGACTGATCTCCCTTCTGCAGAAGATTGAAGTTGGCATCTGTTCCCATCACTTGACCCACGCCACCAGTGGACTGAGCACTGAAGACAGCAGCAACTTCTTCTGATGTCACAGAACTATTGGAACCTGATGGAATTGCCCTTTTTACTGACTCGTCTGATGTCCCAGCACTCTCGTCTAGAACAGCGTGACAATTGTTGGATACTCTGAACACCTCTTGCACAGTACTGTTGTTCACCCCGTTGACTTGGTCCAAGAGCGAAGTATAGGGCTCGGTAACAAGGGTGGTTAGCTTGCCACTCCTTGCACATTGCTCTCTGCACTATTGTAATTACAGCGTTATTGTTACAGTGTTAATGTTACTGTGTACCTGACTTGTTAACCTGACTGCCCATTTTGCACATCTGGTTAGCTACTCTTCTTGCACTATCGGCACTATGGTAAAATACTACACGTAGCCAAAATACAATACAACATTATTTATATCTGTACATTCAAGGAAACTGTGGGGGTCAGATGCATCGACATTTCGTTCTGTATACACGTGTACTAGAATGACAATAAAGTAGATCTGAATCTGAATCTGAATCTGAATCTGAACAAACCCACGAACAACTAACCAGACAACCAACCAACAAACCATTGTGTTAATAGTTTACGTTGTCCATAAAGGATTGTGTTCATGGCTGGACGCATATTCAATGCCACTTACAATGCTTAGTTGAAGTTGAAAGTGTTGAAAATGTTATACCAATTTTTTACTTTTTTAATTAGGGGTGCGCGTTATAGATGAGTGGGTATTATACACGAATAAATACAATGCTTTGCTACCTCAACTCTAAAGTAAGGCAACCTGAAAATTGTTATCTCATCTTATCTCATTAGCTACTCCGCTTATCCTCAGTAGGGTCGCGGGGGTGCTGGAGCCCATCCCAGCAATCATCGGGCAGTGGGCAGGGGACACCCTGAACTGGTTGCCAGCCAATCGCAGGGCACACAGGGACAGACAACTCACTCGCTCATTCACACCTAGGGACAATTTGGACCGGCCAATTCACCTGAAATGCATGTTTTTGGAATGTGGGAGGAAACCGGAGTGCCCGGAGGAAACCCACGCAAGCACGGGGAGAACATACAAACTCCGCACAGGAAGTCTGGAGCTGGATTTGAACCCACGCAGGAGGTTCCCAAGACATGAACTGTGCCGCACATGCGCTAACCACTGTGCCGCCGTGCTGCCCGAAAATTGTTATATCTAAGACAAATATATTTGCTTTGAATAATACAAATAAAAAAACATTAACCATTTGAAAATTAAATTGTTGAGAGTTTCTAATCCCTAAAAATTGTGAATGATTATTCAATTCTAGACTTTTGATGATTATGTTTAGAATTGATACTTTGTGAATGAATTAGTAATTAGTTGCATCTCTAAATTCAGAATTTGTACGTCTTTCAAAATGTTCACATTTTAATTTTGTGTTTTTTAAAAATTGCAAATGACATTAATCCTAGGCAAAGTGCTTGTAAATGCTTAAAAATTGTAACCATGTTTCACAACAAGTCTGATTAGATATGATGACGACATTGCTCTCTGGTGGCCTCGTGTTGCCTTTGCATTTCCTTCCTCATGATTAACGGCAGCTGACAGTAGTTTGTATGTCATTGTCCTATGAAGCATCCAATATGTACAGGTACCTGCTACACTTAAACAGGCCACTATGAAATATGTATTAAAACATTTATTACGGGCCACACAAAACATTAAGGTAGCGTTTCCAAGTGTTAAATTGTAATGTGAAGAATTTTCTGCAACTGAAAATATAAACTTCACATTACTATCATTATACCCAACAACTTTGTCCCAAAACTATTTACTCAGGTTAGATCCAAGCATATATTCATGATTTACTTTAAATCTAGAAATAAGTAATGTTGTAATAAATGAACACGCAAGATGAAAAATCTCATATGCAAGTTGCAGATATATTTGTGGATCAGGGCAATACATTATTTATAACAAATTTCTTTACTTAACGTTACTGGAAAATTTAAAAGATTGACTTTGAATGTCCTTAAAAAGTGCTCGAATCCGGCCATGAAAACGGTATAAAAACCCCGTAACTTGTATTTGCATTTAATTGTGGTATGAAAAAGCAAATAATAGGTAAAAACATGTCATGTGACCATCTCTTTACAGTTCTTGTTCATATTCCACATGAACATTTCTGCCACCGCTACTCGTTAACCTTTCCTAATGCAACTGCATTTATTAATAACACTTGGCGGCAAAGGTCAATCGATGGAGGATGCTAGCACGTGTTTGTTTTTTTCCCAGCGACTTATGAGACCTGTTAGCGTCTGCACACAGGAGGTAAAGACGCAGTCGTCGCTGAACTAGCGCTTCTAAATTGGATTTGCTCTTAATAATTAACCGGGTCTGATTGTTTAATGGTGTGTTGTGTTTGTTTATCCTTAGCTTTGGAATAAACACATTTAAACGTGAAGAGGTGCATACGGCTCAATTTTCTTACCTGTGAAATAAAAATATGAGAATGCCCACAACACAATCACTCATTAATTGTCACAAAACCAATTGACTGCCGAATAAGATTTTTCTCTACCCCACTAGATGCCATCAGGTTTAACATGATCACATTCTATTATTCAGTGACGTGCAGTCAGGGAAAGTAGGTGAGGCACAGCCTCTCCTCTAATCATGGAAATATACAGGATGTCCAAAAATTGCTGACCCCATTTTAAATGCCCATATCTCTTCAACTACTTGATTGATCTTTCTGAAACTAAATACTGGGGATGGGAGAATAGATCCAAATATCGGCATCATCAAATACTTGGATCGATACTAGTGTCCTGTGATCAACACTTCGCTCCTTTACCAATTTTCTCAAAGCGACACTTTTCTATATAGATAGCTCAGTCCTTTTCTCTCTCTCCTAACACCCCTGGCTAGTCTAGGTTTATGCCTGAGTGTGAAACTAACCGGTGCACTTTCAGCACTTTTCTCTAACTGGCCCAAAGGTAGTACTGACAAAGACAAATAGAAAGCACAGAGCGTTTTTTTTCAACTTTTATTTCAAAATCACAAAATTTGTGTATTAAATTATTATTATTATTAATACAATTAGTATGTAACGTATTAATGTCCTGAGCAATCACAGGGTGAGGCACACAATCCTCTTGCCTCCCGGCAGACGGTGATAGTGAGACCAAGGATTCGGATTTTGCGCACACCTCAGCTTCATACAATAGAACTAATAATAATAATAATAATAATAATTTCCTTTGTATTGTCATTCTTTGTAACAATGTACACAGAACGAAATGTCGATACACCTGACCCGTTGTAGCGAGCCGATGCAGCCGCAGCCAACAGAGGGCGCCGCCATTTTACCAATGTTATAAGTCTTAGGTATGACTCGGCCGAGGCGCGAACCAGCGACCTCCCATTCTCAAAGCAGGCGCCCTACCATCTAGGCTACTGAGCTGGTATAATTTCCTTTGTATTGCCATTCTTTGTAACAATGTACACAGAACGAAATGTCGATACACCTGACCCGTTGTAGCGAGCCGATGCAGCCGCAGCCAACAGAGGGCGCCGCCATTTTACCGAGGCGCGAACCAGCGACCTCCCAGTCTCAAAGCGGGCGCCCTACCATCTAGGCTACTGAGCTGGTATGATTGTATTAGCAAGTTAACAGCAAGCCAAGCAATCCAGTGTTTTTTTTTCCCATGGACTTTTGTTTCATAATGTAGAATTTCCTATGTACTGATGCTATTTTATTATTCAAAGGCAGAGTATATACTTCATTTACGAGGTAATAAAAGACAATAAATCATTTTTTTTTTTTTTAATGGCAAAGTTTACGTTTTCCTTTCTTACTCTGCCGACCAAATGATGAATAAGCAGTGTTGGGCACGTTGCTTTAAAAAAGTAATTTTTTGAAGTTACTCTCTATTTATTTCAAAAATTAACCAAGCTAGTAATTGAGTTACTCTACGGGAAAAGAAAAAACAAAATTAACACAGAAAAGCACAGGTAACATAAATTAAAATATGAATTAATCTACAAATAAAAATATATAACATAAAACCTTTTTATGCTCAACAAATTTATTGTCAACAGGACAGAATCCCTGAAAAAAAAAAACACATTTCGACCAATCACAAGAGAAGGGTAACGCCTCGAAGTGAACCGGTTCTCGATTGGTGGGTAGCCGGTTCCCTCTGCCAAGAGCCGTTGTTGGCTACAGCATTCACCAATTTGCCTTTTCTTTCGTCGCATTAGCTCATACTATATTTGTAATCGCTATGTAACTATTTGGTATTTTGTTTGGTGACATGATCCAAAATAAAGTGATGTAACGAATTCGGGGGAGAGCGAAAAACGACCCGGCTGGAAACAGCGTCAAGTGTGCGGGAAAATGCTGCCGTTTACGTTCTTCAGCCAAAGTAACGCACCACTTTTGACCATCAGTAACGATAACGGTGTTGTGACGGCGGAAAAAGTAATTAGTTGGATTACCCCGTTACTGAAAAAAATATAGCTCTTCCGTAACAGGGTAATTCAGTACGGCGTGATTCCCAACACTAAATACGATGTAGGTTAGGGCCTGGCTTTGCCTCACCAGAAACAATCCTCACCAACACATCACTGCTATAATTGGACTCAAATAATCACTAAAAAGACCCGTTCCCCGAATTGTTCACGGCCAAACAAAATGATCATGAAGGCAGATATTCTCCCAGAAGTCTTCTGAAACCTCATGGCTTCCAGTCTACACTTACATAACCGTTAACTTAAAAAGATGTCGTGCTCTGGTTTAGATATATAAGTGACCATTTATTTGACCTATTATCATCTGAAATTCAATTAATTGTAATTACCTACACACTCACCTAAGGCATAGGTGCAATTTGGAGTCAGGTGTGGATCATGTTATTAAAACCGAACTGCCCTAACATAAAATGATCATAAATGTCAATTGTGGCTATTAACCTCGGATAGTAAGGTGAATTATAGTGGTTATTAATATTATTTTAAAATAGTGGCGTATTTGAATGTGGCCCAGAAAATAACAATGGAACTGAAAAGTAAAATTCCTGGGATGTTCGAGCACAAGCCTTGCCATGTCATGCAACTCACAAGTTTCTGTGAGTGGCAGTGATCAGTTTGCCTATTGAAACTCATCCTTATCACCCATTACCGCGCAGTGTTGTATTGCAGCCACTGTGTCTCTGAAGCATGGCATTGTGGGGTGACATTTACCATGTTCTGTTTCTGCCAATTGGCTATCGGACATATGCATAGGCAAAGAAAGTTCATCGGGTGCAAGTCTCGTGTGTTTTTCGAGTGAGCCAGAATCGTGCTTCCGACAGAAGGGTTACTTGACCCCCACAGACTTTGGTGCTCGCATTGGCTTCAATTATAATGCATCCCTTCCCCTGACTTGCTCAGCTGGTGTGCGTGGTTTACTTAAATAGTAGCTCAGTTTTTTAGGTGTCGCCCTCAGAGTGGTCTTTCAGGCCAGATCTTGTTCATTGGCGGGCCTGATCCAGTTGCGCATCATACAGTTACAGTTTTAATTGAATAGATTGAAATATAAATTTAAAATAATCCCTTTTCATTTTCTAATTGAGTGTGGTTCAAACTCTTTTTTTGTACAATTACTTGACTTATTTTTCTCTTTTATATTATCTATTATATTGTCATAACATTATTCCTCCAATTTTAACATTTTCCTGGTCCGTATTAGTTTTTGTGTGTATGCGCCTGTGTGTGTGTGTGTGTGTGTGTGTGTGTGTGTGTGTGTGTGTGTGTGTGTGTATTCGTGCTCATCAATACTAATCTTCATAGAACCTTGGCCATTCCTGCATATCTGACTTAAGTAGTCAGGAAACCAGCAGAGGTAAAAAGGAATATTTATCAGATTGATACTCCCAAACTCCATCCCCATAAACTTCATCATGAAAAAATGAATAAAATAAATAAAAATCTTCAGAAACTAAAAGAGAAATGAGATTAACAGAGGAAGAATGTTAACGACGGACACAAGCATCGATCGTCTAAATAATCTTGATGGAGATAGTAGTCGCTTATTATAATATATGCGGGTGTGGTGGAAAAACCTAGCGTGCCAGAAACCCATATGAAAAGGGTGTAGGGCTTAATGGGGCGACCTACGCTCCCACATCACCAACAAACCAACTTCTTGAGCGCCTGGTAATACCAGGCCCTGCCATTCCCACCCCTGACAGAATCACCCGCCAGAGGAAATGAGCGGTGGAGCACAGGAGCGGGATGGAATCCATCCGACCTGCATGACTTCTCACCGACCTCCTGCCCCATCTGACTGCCCCGTATTTATTCCCCTTCATCCGAAGATCAGGGAACAACTTGGTGTGGCGCGAAAGGAAAGTGCAGAAACACTGATTAGTACAGCAATCTGTGGTCATTTATTTGGGCAGGGTTCGGTACATGTGAAGGCAGGTAGCAAGACAACAATCATGGTCCAATATGCAGATAAGGGGTTGGTGATTTAGCAGACCAAAGCAGTGAAGGCGACAGTCCGAGAGTTTAATTGGCTGTACTCGTGATCTAGAAGAGCAAGCAAGGGTTTGGTTACCTGGAATACTTAGAGGCTAAGACAAGAGTGCTTGAGATGTGGCACAGAGCCAAAGATACTGAGTGTTTAAATATTGACGAGAAAGAGTTGCGATAGGAGGGAAATCAAGACAAGTGACCAAAGATGTAAAATTGAACCGGAAGTGAGTGACCAGATAAGGTCATGTCAAAAAAGAGAGAGAGATGAGAGTGTTTGATAGAAAGGGAACCCAAAGACAAATAAGGAGTATTGTGACACTGAATGTTATTTTATCGGAAAGTGAAATTTGAAAAAACTTTTCGAGAATAGATTCCAACCTTATTTTTAGAGGGTCAACACAATATAGACTAAATTTAGTCCATGGTCAATGGACTAAACTCAGCCACATTTTAGCAGTCTTTTTCTGGAATAAATCATCTCTTTTAAAGATAAAAGACCATATTCAGCCCACAATTGAATGTCCTTAAAACATCAGGCACTGGTTGGAAACTGTAAAAAGTGCCATTAACCAATTAATTTACCAGTCATAACACCTACAACGTAAACAACCACTTTGGAAAGTAACCAGATTTTCCATTGAGAATACACAATTTGACAGCATGCATGTTGTGCACATCATTGGAATTATATACACACTGTGTGTGCGAGACTCAGCTTTAGATTTAATTGCAATTCACCACTGATAAGCCTCAGACCAAATTTCGGCTCCAAGCTCATGTTTTGGAAAAGAAGCCGCCACAACTCATTGCAGATGAACATTTCACGTTTTCTCGGTATACGATTTCCAATCTGACAGAGGCCCGATAACGGCAACATTGCTGTTACTTATTCCCTCAGATCTCCTGCCGCCATCTCTCCTAATCAGATTTCTCTGGTTGGCTTATTTATCATCGCCAGCTCTGACTGTGAGTGATGCTCGGCTAATGGGTTTAGCATTCAAATCCGCTGGCTTGATGCGACAGAATCCCAACAAGGGTTGTCATTCCTGGGGCGGCTACAGCTTCAGAGTGGCGTAAGTAAGAAGGAAATAACAATCTTAAAATATTCATTGGTTTGCAAGCTTGTTATTTTTAAATTAGGAACATATTTTTTTTGTGTTTGTTTTGGCATTTGATATGATTCATACTGGTTTTAAAAATATTCAAATGAAACAGACCAACAAGAGCGAGGAAAATAAATAGTAAAGTAACCTTTAGTGCAGGGGTCGCAAACTCAATTGGGCAGCTGAATCTATTTTTGGGGTGAGGTTGGGCCAAATGGGGTTTTCCACAAAGACAGCGCTGATAAAAAAAAAACATTCTGCTGTTCTTAAAGGGACAGCAATTTATATTTGCCCTCTAGAATTTGCTGTAATGTGGAGTGCAGCCAAAAATGAGTCCAAGGAAGACTACAAACTACAGAGACTGAAAGTGAGCAAAGAACAACCCTTTTTCTTTCAATTTTTACCCAGCCCTCTCAAAGAAATACAAAAAGAAGGATTAAAGATTGTTCTTTTAAGGAACAAAAATAGGGAAGAAAAAATAAGAAAAATAGGCGAAAAGAAACAAAAAAAAATGCAATTTTCTCTTCTGAAAAATAAAAGAAATTTTTTTTTTTAATATTTTTTTTTTCGTTTTTGTCTTTTTTTTATTTTTTTCCTTCTTTCCTCCTTTTTATTTTTCATTTTTCTTTACCTTTTTTCTTAAGTTTTACTTCTTTCCTTTTATTTTTGTTGTTTTTTAATTTATTATTTCTTTTTTCTTTTATTCTTTCTTTTCTTACGACTACGTATTTTGGATTCTTCCGTTGTGCTTTTAGTACTCGTTTATGGTGGCATTACACAGGGTCATCTTGTGTGAAAATAATACACACTGTGCCTTTAACTTTTATAATAAAGCAGGGGCCTCAAACTATAATCCTGACAGCCGCGAGTTTGAGACCTTTCCTTTTGTGTGAGGCAAGTTAAAAAAATTAGAGGTCCAAAAAACTCATCCTGGACTTCCATCGGAAAAAGGCCGCCCCTGGCCCCCTAGATATCAACGGCGAAATTGTAGTGCAAGTGGAGTCCTTCAAGTTCCTCGGGGTCCACATCTCTGCCGACCTCCCCTGGACACCTCAGAACTGATAAAAGAGGAACAGCAGAGGCTGCACTTCCTGAGAGTGCTCAGGAAGGAGCAACTCAACATCAACCTTTAGGTGACTTTTTATTCGGTCAACCTGCTGCCCTCTGGTAGGCGCTACAGGGCCATACCAGCCAAAACAAATAGACTCAGAGACAGCTTCTTCCAAAGAGCTGTCACCATTGTCAACTCCAGTTTGCAATAAAAAACTGAACCGGATTTAATCATCATTTTGCACTGCCATGTGACAGCATATTTGCACCTCTTCAGATACTTTAAATATAGCCGACATTAGCTCAACACTGGTTTTATTGCACACAATTCCTTACCTTATTTATTTCTGTTTTTTATTATACATATTTTCTTATTACTTTTTATGCGAGCACTTGTGGTGGAGCTCAAATGTTCTTATACTTGTATAATGGCAGTAAAGCCATTCAATTCAATGCAATTGTCCGGGGCCGCATTGTGGTACTAAAGTTGTCAGTTGTTATGGCCTTGTCCTGTTTTTCGTCTACGATAATGATCATGCTGTTAGTTGCTAAACAGTTACGATATTCTTGTATCTCACCCTTTTGATGAATATAATGTCTTTTGATGTGGTATTATGATGGTTGTTCCACGTAATCACTATGCCGTTACGATGATCCTGTAATTGTCTCTGTAATCAGTTTTGTGTCAGTTGCTATGTGTCCAACTAAATTTGAAGTAGTAATTTGCAGGGTAGAGCAGGTTAATGAAAATACTAATTAGTTACAGTTACTAGTTTCTTCATTCGAAAAGTTATTCAATTCCCCCCCAGATTACTTTAAACTTATTGGCTTGAAAGTTTACAAACACACACCTGAGCGTGTTACTGTACTCATAACCGAGAAAAGTAAATGTGTTTCTCTGCAATGCATTAGTGCCATCACTGGCAAGTTGTCGCTGACATGTTCCTTTATTTGTCCCTTGATGACTGCTTTGTCATTTGGAATACATTTGCTCTGACCCTGCCTTGTATTTGTCTTTAGAGGTAAAAAAGTTGTCCCTTTGGATGAGGTCGCTTTTGTTCTGTCCTGTGTTTTTCTATTGCTGGCAATTACCAAATTTTTCAAACTAACATCTACTTTTTGTTATTAATTAGTGCAACAAATGTAAAGTTGGCCGTTTTGGGAATGTGCATTTCTCATCATTCAATGCAATGAAAATAACTTGTTTTTATATTCCTAAATATAAAAACAATCTTTCTCACACACACACACACACACACACACACACACACACACACACACACACACACACACACACACACACACACACACACACACACACACACACACACACACACACACACACACACACACACACACACACATAAAGTAACGTTTCAATCATCAGTGTAATTACATCTTTTGTACGTTTATCAATCTTATATTCTTTTATTGTGAAATCGTGCTCATGTGTGTTCCTTTTCCTGTTTTCATTGACGAAATATAAACCACGCCTACCGTTTGGGAGGTCTGTTCGCCAACTGATTCAGCCTCGTGAGGATGTGCAGCAGCTACGACGATGTAGTTTTATTACTTAATATCTGTATTTTACTTGTGTAATACAGCCACCAAAGAGTCTTAATAATGACTTACTTTAAGACAGGTACCCAAGTTTATATGCATTTTTAAAATGAAAACTTATCAAGTTATTAGTATGTTGTTACTACGTTATTACCAGGTTAATTATTGAAAGTAGGGTTGAATAGACTCAGTCAAACACAAAAAAAGATGAATTCCAGAAAATCACAAGGACCCAACACAAGTGAGCTATTTTAAAAACAGGTCTATGGCCACCTTAGCTGTCCTTAGGAGGCACCCTGGGGCCCACAGGCACCACATTGGAGACCCCTGGTCTATTGTGACTATGATTAAATAGATACATGAATAAAAGGCCACAAATAATCAAACAATATCAGTATCTATGCAGTTGCAATAGTATTTATATCACTCGTGTCCTGTATTATCGTGCTGTGTTTTTCCACACTTAATTCGTCTCATTGGCCTTAATTCTACCATTAAACCGCTGGAGTTTTTAAGTCATTTGTTTTCAATACTTTGAGCTTTTGACATCTCAAGCCAGCTTAGTCAAGGTTTGTGAGCTTGTGTTTTTCTTTAAAACCAGCTCTCTGTTGCCATGCTGCATTTTTGTCTGTAAAGACTCTCAACTTGTCTCTTTTCGGGTCCAAGTTTAGCCTTTCAGGCCGTATCTCATCTCCAAGAATATCAGCTAAAGGCTATAAAATTCAGATGCTATTTTGGTTTTGGCGCATAAGTACATTTCCCCATCCTTGAGTTTCTGTAATGAAAATAATCCTGGCACAGGGTAAACCATTTTACCATCAATATTCGACAATTTGATTTGTGACAATATTTTAAAGAGGTAACTTTACCGCCATGTGAACTGAAGACCAGCTGGGACCAAGCAGGAGTGTTTCAAGATTTAACTTAAAAAGTAAAAATATACTGTTGGACAGGGATGTAAAGCTCAGTTTGGCTCTGACGCCTGATCTAGATTTTCTGTTAAAGTGGGTCGGAACAGTAAAGGAATGTAAACTTCACATTTTTAGCTTAGTTTTTTCCAGTATTATGCTTTATCATTTAACCTACCTTAAGACCTACCCCACATATTGTATTCACGGATGACAAGGCATCTTTTCTCTACACAACACATTTTTTCACAAACAATGGGGGGGGGGTATTTTTATGTTTGGCATTGAATGTGTTAACTGGTTTATTTTTACAGTTAAGGCAGTTTTACACCTGAACTAACTCACCACACTAACTCAACCTTGTTTGACATGCCTTACTATGCCGAAAATATATTTCTGTAAGCATACAAGCAGATACGTTTATAGTGGGTTAAGGTGGGGGTTATCTTTTGCATGGAGCTTCTAGGTCATACCTTAACATCTTCTACCCCCTTTTATCATTTGTGTTGAAGGAAATCTAAATATAGGCCCCCTCTATAGAGTCTTCATTCGTATCTCCGATTAGGGGACGCCGTCCAATCAAATCCATGAGTTATGACAATAGATAAAATGAGACTAGTTATAACATGACAGTTTGTCCTTGTGTTGGAATTAGACTTGTCAGAATAACTGTTCTACCACCTGGCCATTGCATAAAAATTGCCACGTATGGACTATTAACTTCACATGACTTATGTGGAATAATCTGAGCTCTCAAGTATGTGGCCTTTTTAATGGTACTTGTCAAAGACTGTCTGTTTCTAGGAGTGCTTTAAGGATAAGAGACAATTATACTCCAACAAATTTCCGCATCATTTCAGACAAGTCGGTACATGTGCAGATGTTCAGTTGGTCTCTTGTCTTTTGATCTGTAGGCACACATGTGGTGCACCAGTTGACCTGGTTTGTCTTCCTTCCACTTTCCGGTCCCATGACTGTCTGTTTGCACATCTGGAGGGCCCGATACCACATTGACGGCGTACAACTTGCTCAACAGGTATCTTCTGACAAGGTGTGAGAGCAGGTGTTGTGTTTGTGTGCGTGCCTTTGAGGGGGCGGGCTTTCAAGTTTGTGGTGTCATGTCTCAGATGATAACGGAAAAATATCATATCTACTAGCTTGGTGAGTGACTAAAGGTATATTATTTTTCTCACACGGTAATCATGAGGATATTGAACACACATATCACAAGTTATACCTGGAAGTTTCCTGTAAATGATGTGTAATTGTGACACATTTTCCTGCATATGGCGTACGTGTTCTTGTCTTATTTTTAGCCACTCTGTGTGGCTCCTGTGCCGCCTCGTAATTGCCTTTTTTCTCCAGCTTTGACAGTAAATTGAAGTACGGGAAATGTGCACATGCATTCACAGACACTGCATCCAAAGGAAATAACAACTCATCAAGATTTACTTGATTAACAGGTTGTTCAGCCTTAAGTATATGGGTTCATCCAGTTGTGTTAGCAACGCATTTTCCTAACGCTGGGGAGTGATTATCCGTGTTCATTTTTCAGTTAGCGTAAGCTGATGTTGACCAAGCATTGAGAAACAAATGTCATACTTTCAGGGTTTGTAAGGGTGCTTGAAATCCTTGAAAATGTTTGAATTTTGTCTGAAGTACTTGTAAATGCTTACAATTTTTGCCATGTTTCTCAACAAGTCTGTTTAAAATTGACACTGACACTGCTCTCTGGTGGCTTTGCTTTACCATTGCATGTTTTCCCCTTGTGATTAGCTGCTCAGCAGCTGGTATTAGTTTGTATGGCATTGTCCAAGTAAGAGTCATCGCTCCCTGCAGGTCGCGGCAAGAGGACAGGTGCATGCTACACCTAAACAGGTTACTATGAAATGTGTATTAGTGTAAATATTTTGTATAAGTTATGGCCATTTATTTTGGGCCTTGCCAAAAAATGAGGTAGCATGTTTTTAGTGGAACACTGTAATGAGAATAACTTCCTGCAACTGGAAACGTAAGCTACGTATACATTTTTACCTAACACCTTTATGGGAAGAGATGGCTCAACCATATTTACACACATAATATTAAGACCCACAGATATATTCACAATTTATTTATTTAAAATTCACATGTCTTGATAAATGCAAAAATCACAGGTATATTTGTGGCTGCAAAACTGATCATTCAAACCAAAATTTCTTATTTTAAAGAAACTGGAGAAATTGGAAAATTGGCTTTGAAAGTCCTTAAAAAGTGCTTAAATTTGGCCATGAAAAAGTGTATGAACCCTATACTTTGGGTTCGAAATATTATCTAAGTAATGGTGGGTGTGTCATAATGTGTCACTGGCCAGAGAACGTAACATTTCGATCCTTATCTGGCCAGGTTTTGTGAATTGCATCACTTGGTGTTCCATTCAATTTTAAGTTCTGATTGGTGTAGGTCAAAACATGCCTAGTTAAAAAAAGAAAAAAGAAAAAATTTAATTAAAGTTGATTATTCGGCAACAACTAAAATCGAACAGGCATTTCACACAAAGGTTTTGCTTTTTGTATGGAGGTATTATGGAAGTATTATTTCTTTTATGGGGCTAGTTTTAATATATTTGCAATTCTCCTGCTATAAAAGAAGAAACCCTGGAGTTTCCTTTTCTAAAGCAGTTTTGGGGCCTTTTGGATGATAAAAAAGCATCACAATTTATACTGTAAAGAGCACTGTAGTTATTTACAATATGTAACTTCACACTTTTGCTGTTAATCTCCGTCACCATCATATATATATATATATATATATATATATATATATATATATATATATATATATATATATATATATATGATTGCTGGGATGGGCTCCAGCGGTGTAGCTAATGAGATGAGATGATATATATATATATATATATATATATATATATATATATATATATATATATATATATATATATATATATATATATATATACTTTGTTGATCCACCTTTGGCAGCAAATACAGCTTTTAGTCTTTTTGAATATGATCCCAGAAGTTTAGCACACCTATCTTTAGGCAGTTTTGCCCATTCTTCTTTGCAAATAAGTGTCAAGCTCAATCAGGTTGGATGGGAGACGTTTGTGCACAGCCATTTTCAGATCTCTCCAGATATGTTCGATCGGATTCAAGTCTGGACTCTGGCTGGGCCACTCCAGGACATTCACGGAGTGGTTCTGAAGCCAATCTTTTGAGATCATGGCTGTGTGTTTTGGGTCGTTGTCCTGCTGAAAAATGAACCTTCGCCCCAGCCTGAGGTCAAGAGCGCTCTGGAGCAGGTTTTCATCCAGGATATCTCTATATATTGCTGCATTCATATTTCCTTCTATCCTGACTAGTCTGCCAGTTCCTGCTGCTGAAAAACATCCCCACAGCATGATGCTGCCACCACCATGCTTCACTGTAGGGATGGTATTGGCCTGGTGATGAGCGGTGCCTGGTTTCCTCCAAACATGGCGCCTGGCATTCACACCAAAGAGTTCAATCTTTGTATCATCAGACCAGAGAATTTTGTTTCTCATGGTCTGAGAATCATTCAGGTGCTTTTTGGCAAATTCCAGACGGGCTTCCATGTTCCTTTTACTAAGGAGTCGCTTTCGTCTGGCCACTCTACCATACAGGCCTGATTGGTGGATTGCTGCAGAGATGGTTGTCCTTCTGGAAGGCTCTCCTCTCTCCACAGAGGAACGCGGGAGCTCTGACAGAGTGACTATTGGTCACTTCCCTGACTAAGGCCCTTCTTCTCCGATCGCTCAGTTTAGAAGGCCGGCCAGCTCCAGGAAGTGTCCTGGTGGTTCCAAATGTCTTCCATTTACGAATAATGGAGGCCACTGTGCTGATTGGGACCTTCAAAGCAGCAGAAATTTTGATTAGTGCCTCAAGACAATCCTGTCTCGCAGGTCTACAGACAGTTCTTTTGACTTCATGCTTGGTGTTCGTGCTCTGACATGCACACTCAACTGTGGGACCTTATATTGGCAGGTGTGTGCCTTTCCAAATCATGTCCAATCAACTGAATTTACTGCAGGTGGACTCCAATTAGGCTGTAGAAAGATCTCAAGGATGATCAGTGGAAAAAAGATGCACCTGAGCTCAATTTTGAGCTTCATGGCAAAGGCTGTGAATACTTATGTAAATGTGATTCCTTAGTTTTCTATTATTAATAAAACCAAAAAAAGTAATGGAGTACTTTGTGTAGAATTTTGAGATAAGAGATTAAATTAATACCATTTTGAATGAGGCTGTAACATAACAAAATGTGGAAAAAGTGAAGCGCTGTGAATACTTTCCGGATGCACTGTATATATATATATATATATATATATATATATATATATATATATATATATATATATATATATATATATATATATATATATATATATATATATATATATGCATCTAAATAAATAAACGGGGGCGCAGTGGTTAGCGCGTGTGCGGCACAGTTCTGAGGTCGTGGGAACCTCCTGCGTGAGTTCAAATCCAGCTCCCGGCCTTGCTGTGCGGAGTTTGTATATTCTCCCCGTGCTTGCGTGGGTTTTGTCAGGGCACTCCGGGTTCCTCCCACATTCCAAAGACATGCATTTCAGGTGAATTGGCCGGTCCAAATTGTCCCTAGGTGTGACTGAGCGAGTGAGTTGTCTGTCCCCGTGTGCCCTGCAATTGGCTGGCAACCAGTTCAGGGTGTCCCCTGCCCACTGCCTGATGATTGCTGGGATGGGCTCCAGCACTCCCGCGACCCGACTGAGGATAGGCGGTGCAGCTGATGAGATGAGATGAGATTTAACAAATGGGAATTAATTAATCCCATAGTGCCATAAGCTTACATCGCATACAAGCCGACCCCCGAAAACTGCTTCAAAATAGCCACATACTAAAAGAAGTACTTACCCAAAATATTAATGAAACTTGTACCGAAACAACGATAATTATTTAAGTGTTAAGATACTAGTAATACAGATGTAACATTTTAACCAATCACTGTACCTTTGGCAGAGCTCTAATTATAAACGTTCAGACACCATTTTTTTTTTTTAATCATTACCTTTTTTAACTCAATCTTTGTCACTATTTGCAATAAAATGCACTAAATTTAAATAAATTGAGATAATATTTCACTATAAAACAATTGAAATGGCGCCAATTCACTGAACAGCAAGACGAAATGAGGCCAGGGGGACATGAGGACATGGCATGGTCATGGGCCATTGGGTGCCTATCCTTGTCAAGTCAAGTCAAGTCAAGTCATTTTTATTTGTATAGCCCTAAATCACGAAGAGTCTCAAAGGGCTTCACAGATTGTTACACTATATTACACAAACTATTTTCAACCGACAAGAGGAGTAGGTTATTCGTATGCAATGGAGTAGAAGTGAGTTTTAAGTTTAGATTTAAACATTTCCACTGAGGTTGCAGATCGAATCTCAGGGGGAAGAGCATTCCACAGCACCGGTGCCCGGATGGAGAACGCTCTCGAACCAGCAGAAGACTTCTTTGCTCTCGGGATCATCAGAAGACCAGCACTCTCAGATCGTAGGCTTCGGCCCGGGACATAGTGGCAGATCAGATCTGAAAGATAAGAGGGAGCAAGTCCATGTATGATTTTGTACAATACTAAGAGAACTTTGAAGTCACATCTTTGGCTAACTGGGAGCCAATGCAGGTTAGCCAAAATCGGTGTTATGTGATCGTACTTTTTTGTCCTGGTTAAGAGCCTCGCTGCGGCTGTCGCACGCTCCCTTGTGTTCTTTTTGTTTTATGCTCATCTAAGATAACCCCAATATTGTGTTCTAAAGTGTATTCACTTGTACCGGAACTGGCAGCCCTCACAGTCAACTTTTCTTTTTCTATTCACAGTCTCCATGTCGGAAATGGGGAGGGCTAAAATTATCACAGAAGCCAAGGGAATGGTGGCCAAAGGGTTACTGCCATCATCTGGTGAAATAGTGTTGTTTTTTTGTACAAATTTATTTTATACTGCGGTCAACATTACTGGCAGGGCACATTTTATTGATCTTAAGACTGAGGCTGCGGGGCAGTAAAAATTCGGACATGTCTGACTTATAATTTATATCATACGAATCAAAGTATAAATTCTGACTCCCCAACTTCAAGGCTGTATATTAGCAAAATGAACACGATGAAAGATGTGTGGTCAGAGCTATGGGTGAAGCCATTCCCCATCTGCGCTAGTGAGCATTTTTTTGTGACAAAAACACAGATTATTGAACATGAAATGTTATTCATACAAAAAAGCTCTAGCGTGACTATCCTCATCCTGCAGCACTCAGCAGCCTGTTGGAGGAACATCACACAGTAAATCCCAGAGAAAATAGCACTTTTCAAATCTCACTAGAGTCATCTTCGCTCACTTTGTGTTCTTTCAGATGCTATTGTCGAGGTTTGTATTCCCAGAGGAGAGCATTTTTTTTCTAGCATGTTATGGTTTTATTTGCAAGGACAGTATTTCGATCATATGTCTGATGTCAGTGAATAAGGGTGTGTGATTGTGATTAATTTGGACTATAGCAGATAATGCAAATTAATTGTTGTTTTCAGAACACGTTGTGTAGTGAGTGTGTACCAACCTTGCAATTCTTGTTTCCAGCAGTAATTAACTTGCATGGGGATTTCTGCAACAGTTATTTAATTTCATTCCAGGAAACAACATCAACACATGAGCAAGACTCAGTGTCTGTCACTATTTGCCCCTCCAACACTCACCATTTTTTTCTCGCTTTTTTTGTGGGCACTGGCTGGAAGAATGACATCATTGCAGTCACAAAATGCAGCTTGTGTGCCGTGTACTGCTGCTCCCTCTTGCTGCTACTGCATGCAATGCACTCAGCCCAAAATGTTGGTTCAGCCACATGGTCCAGCTATCATGAATATAGAAAACCAAAAATGTACATGTCTGTATGGATTTAAGCGTTGTGGAGCGGATTTTTTGGAGTCTAAAGGAAGATGCAATAGATAAATCTTAAAAAGAAAATTTATAAGAACACACAGTGGTAGACTTTCACAATGCGCTTCACTGCAATCAATCAACGGACAGAGGAGAGCAATAGTAAGAGCAGTGAAGATTTGGGCTATGTTTATCGCTTTATATCTAAAAAGATTAGTTGATTTACATAGTCCACACAATCCTTCTGTTTAAATGTTGTGAATTTGTGATAAATAACTCACAATGCCACACTTAAACATTTAAACATTTTGCACCTTTATTATTCCAGGACAGACGGACAGACAGACAGACAGACAGACAGACAGACAGACAGACAGACAGACAGACAGACAGAGATAAATACAAACATAAATACATACATGGAGAGAAACGGCTAACAGCTTAACGGTTGTTCCGCACATGCTTGGTAAGATTACCCGACCTCTGCTTTATTAAAAAGAACGCTTTTGAGAGATTTGTTTTGGTAAATGAGACCTTGCTTAGTTAATCAGCTAGTTAGTACTTATCTTCTTTATTTATTATGTTTCCTAACCGCTTAGCCTCACCGGGGTGAGGTCATGAGGGTGCTGAAGCCCATTCCATCAGGTGATGGGGAGGGGGACACTCTGAACTGGTTGCCAGCCAATCAGAAGGCACATATGAACATTCAACTATTTACAACGCACTCGTACCTAGCGACAATTCAACATGCCTTGTATGTTCTCTGAATGTGGTAGGAAACCTCAGAGCCTGGAGAAAAGACATGCAGGCATGGGGAGAAGATGAAAACTACACACAGGAGGGCCACTAGTTGGTTCCAACCTGAGACCTCTAGACTGTGAGGCGGACATGCCAACCAGCCACTCAAATCTTATTATTTTATTTATTCTAAATTGATCATATACACAATAGCTAAAATGAACAATCAGGTTAAATTAACTGGACATTACTAAATATAGTAATCGCCTGCTGTATCGACGTTTACTTATGGCGGTTTCGCTACTTTGCGGATTTTCATTGTGCATTAAGTTCTGCCTTCTGATTGGTTGTACAGTCACCCCGCCTCTTTTCTGCCTGCATCTGCCTGTGCATCAACAACATTGCAGTCCAAGTACACATACAGAAAACAGGTCGATGAACCGACACTAGGTTCGCACACATCTCTTTGAATTTGAAGTTTCTCTAAAAGCCAAGTCAAAAAAATATTATGGACCGACGAAAGCACTGGTGGCCGGGCCAAAAAGGCAGAGGAAGATGCTTTCCATCGCCAACAAAGTTAGACTTATCAATCCTTTTAAGGAAAGTAAATGCAGGATCATATAATGTAAAAACATAGTGTCCTGAAATAATTTAGTGCAATACATTTATTGTTAAAATCATAGTTTGACGCACTGAAGTTATTTGTAAGAAAAAAAGGTCTCTAAAGTACACTACTTTTATTAGTTTAACACAGGGATGTCAAACTCAATTGCACAAGGGGCCAAAAACACACTTAAGGTTGCGGGCCAACCAGGATAAACATTTATTGAACACACTTAAACTTAATGTTTTTGCTATTGGTCTATCTTCTTTATTCATTATCCAATATCGATCAGTTCATAATACGCTACAAAGCTTAGGAGCCGGGACTCTTACTCTCTGCCAAAAGGCCAAGCTAAGGTCCTGGCATTAAAGCCTTGCTGTGACCATTGCGAATGCACCGAAAGATTTATTCGAAATGAAGAGAAACTACGCTGACGGGGATCCATGTTCACCCCCTTGACGTCACGAGCACAACTGACGTGTGCTCGGCATTCGCGCTGTTTATACGCGGAGAAAGGCGTTTGACCGTCACACGCGTAACACGCTAATTTCACGTAATAACACTGCGATACAGGCGCAGAACATGCTATTACCATGCTCCACCCACGATTACCCGCTGAAATTTCCCGTCCTACCCATGTGTAAGCACGCCCTGGCCGCGGCCAGAGCACGTCGTTCCGCGTCATTTCCGCGTCATTTCCTCGTGTTGACCACGTGTGCGGCACGCGGTTTAACACGTGCTCAAACTTTTGAGCAGCTCAAAAGTTTTGAACGCGGCCAACCACGTGAAAATTTCCGACCGCGAGTAAAGCACTGCTCTATCTCGTCTATATGGCGGTCTCATAACGTCCAACAGCGCCCAACAACATCTGCTTCAGCCTCAATACGCTCGTGAAAGACTGTGTACCCGCGCTCTGAAGAATTGAGCAGCGCCAAACAGTTTCGCGCTGCCACCCGCGCGCGAATTTCCGACCTCGTGTTAAGCACCGCTGTATCTTAGGGCCCGGTCACCCAGCCATTTGCGTCTGTATCGCGGGTAAAATTTTGCGTTTTTTTTTGCCCGTGGTTGCCCGCGATGGAAAAAGCGCAAAATTGGCCAACCCGCTGTTCATCGGTGGTATGCCCGCAAAACAGACGCCGGCGACTGTTACGCTTCCTCATCGCGTCATTTCCGCGTCATTTTCTCGTGTGGACCACAGGTATAAAAGCTCCCGAGCCGGTGTTGTGCCCAAATCCGACTCCTACGCAAACACACCGCCCCAACTACATGCTATTACCATGCTCCACCCACGATTACCTGCTGAAATTTCCCGTCCTACCCATGTGTAAGCACGCCCTGGCCGCGGCCAGAGCACGTCGTTCCGCGTCATTTCCGCGTCATTACCTCGTGTGCCGCCCGCGGTTAACCGCGTGTGAATTTCCGACCTCGAGTAAAGCACTGCTGTATCTCGTCTATATGGCGGTCTCAAAGCGTCCAACAGCGTCTGCTTCACGTCCAGAAGTTTCTGGCCGTGATTCAGCCTCGATACACCCGTGAAAGGCTGTGTACCCGTGCTCTAAAGTATTGAGCAGCGCAAAACTTTTTCGCGCTGCCAACTGCGCGTGAATTTCCGACCGCATGTTAAGCACTGCTGTATCTCGTCTGTATGGCGATCTCAAAGCGTCCAATAGCGTCCGCCTCACAGGCAGTAATTTCTGGCCGTGATTCAGCCGCAAACGGCTGTGTGACCGTGCCCTTAGCGTTGTACAGCCAAACGAGTTTTTTTTGTGTGGCACCTTGACTGTAAATCGTAGTGATAACGTGCCCTATATATTCTGAAAGGTGCAGCACTTTATTCAGATTTGGTTTGGCTTTGCATGTATCTAAACAGGATTAAAAGCTCAAGTTTTGAATGAGATGGAGTACGGGCCATTAATAACTATAATGTAAAATGCTCTTGCGGGCCGGATATGATCACACGGTGGGCCATACACTTGTGATTTGACACATGCTTTATTGTTTAATTTGTGTCTGATTTTTGGTTTCTTTTGGAATAGAGTATTTGATAAAAAAAGGTTTCTATTTCGTAGGTTTTGACTCTCGCATGAAGTTTTTGGAACGTAACCGCAGCAAAAATCGAGGGATTACTGTAGCTCCAAATTTGTTTTTCATGTTTTTGTATACATAAAACAATATACAAATTAACTGACAACATAATAGAGGTTAATCATTACTGTCATTGAGTTTCATTGTATTCTATGCAGTTTTCGTTTCATTTTTTGTTTGTTTGATATATATATATATATATATATATATATATATACATATATATATATATATATATATATATATATATATATATATATATATATATATATATATATATATATATATATATATATATATATATATATATATATATATATACCTTAGTGGGAGGTGGCTAAAGTCAAGAACACATTTACATTTTTCACTCTTTCTTGGAGATTAATACAGAGAAGACATCTCGTCCGGAATCATGAGGTGACCAAACCCAAATCCAACCCCTAATGCTGAGCGCCAAGCAGGTAGGCAATGGGTACCAATGTTGTAAGTCTTAAGTATGACCTGGCCGAACCCGTAACCTCCCAGTCTATGGGCGGGCCCCCACACCCAAGGCAACGAGCTGTTATGGTTTAAATATTATAAATAATATATGTATTATGATATATAAAAACAAAAACCTGTATTGTACACTGGTCAAACCCATTTTTAGGAGTAATACAATTAGTTTATGATGTTGGCTGCCTGTCTGTGGTTCACAATTGGCCTTAAAGCCATAGTTTGGACATCACCCGCACTAAATCAGGAACACAGGTGATTGTTGTCACATGTAACAGGCACATTCTCAGTGGCCTTTCTGACCACCTTTTTTTTTTTTTTTTTATTTAAACTTTTTGGGGGTTTTCCTGGCAATGTGTCATGTTTTCCCAACCTGATGGCATATTATTCAATGTTTCTGCGTGTGACTGATACCACAGAACAATGATGTTGTTTTTTTTTTTTTTGCCAAAATAACACCCTTTTTGCATTCTCTGAATTTTCTTGGGACCACCCAGCTTTAATAACAAAGAATAATCTGCCCTAAATCTAAAACAACTTGATCATATTGGATGGAAGAATTTCGATAAAGATGTATTTTGAAGATCTGCCATACCCTCCCTGAGTGATTTAATGTTGATGTAAAACTTGCCAGACTCTCTACTATTCTAAATTTATCATACGGATACTTGATTGTGAAGCATTCAGATTCAGGTACTCTTACTAATGCATGAAGAGTCAGAAATCAAAAGCAAAATTGTTTTCCCAGCTGTAATTCTCCTTGCAATGACATGCTTTACAGCACCTGCATTTTCTGTGAAAGAAAATTGAATTATACATCCGTTGTTGGCCATTTGACCTAGGCCAATTCCGCGTGCCGCAACGATTCCCAGCTCGTGTTGAAATTAAAAAGCGCCGGCTTGCATTCCATGGCCACCGCTCTAACAAAAGTACGCTAATGCATTGCAGACAACAGCGCAGGTCATGTTCTCGCAAATAAGTGTTTCAAATGGAATTTTTTCCCTCAGAAAGATCCTTGAAGAGTAACTAAACAAAGCGGCGGTTGCTAAGCAATCTGTAACTAGCGCCTATTGGGTTGGCACGTTTATTTAAAAATCATGGAAAATGTGGTGAAAGCAGTCCATATTTTCAAATCTTTGACAGTCAGCGTCAGAGTCAACAAAGCTTTTCATCATAATATGCGCGCTTGCATTCTTTGCTGGCGTTCCTGGCACAAAGCCGTCATCCATATCGTACGCACTCCTATAATGGAGCAACTGATTGATAAAACATTTTTCTGAAATGTGTCCTTCAAAAAGTCCAAGATGTGTGTTTGGCTCTGAGTTAGTGCTTCAAGGAAAGTATTCTCCTTTGAACAGGCTTTGGCAGCTTTTCACTTCAACTCTGACAGATAAAAGAGGAAGTGAGGAATTTGATGCTTCTGGTGGCTTTGACTTTTTACTCAAAAAAATCCTCCCCACTGTGGTTGTACTGTTGTCACTGCATGTCAGTTATACTTTGTACGTTAACACAGGTCACCAGCAAGCCAACATTAATAGTGATGATAGATAGATAGATAGATAGATACTTTGTTCATCCCCGAAGGGAAATTCACATTTCCAGCAGCATCCCTGAGCTGAGAACAATCGAGAACAATCGAAAATAACACGGGAGCTGCTGGAGTGGCTGCCATTCGTGACGGCGCCGGAAGAAAAGATTCAATTTGAATCATGTACAAACAAACAAACAATTGAATCATGTACAAACAAACAAACAAACAAAATATTCATGTTTCAATAAGTGGAGTGTTAATAAAATGGGGGGAAAATAATACTGATATAACCAGGTAAAACTAATTTTAAGTTACCTGTCCAAATGAATGTTGTGCCATCTCACCTTTCCCACTCTCTCTCCTCTCACCTTTCCCACTCTCTCTCCTGCAGTTGACTTGCTGCTGCTCGCTCCTGAAACTAATACTTACCTCTTTGTGTATTGTGCAGTCCCTTCTCTAGACAAGGTCTCACTCGGGTACAATGACAGTGAGTTGTGAGATCTCCTTTAGGACCCATTGCCACAAAAATGATCACACTTCACTGCCACTTTCGATTCTGAACCGTATGAAGGCATTGTGGGAGGGAGTTCAGCAGATAGGATATCATTTTCATGACGTCGTGACACAAACCAGTAGCGGACTAGCATTTTCACTATTTGTGCAATATTATTTGTGTACACTAAAATCTTATATGTACCCTGTATATGCCCATCACACAGAGTAATGACTGCACAGAAATCATGGCCAGATGGAATAGAATAGAATTTACTTTTATTGTCATTCTTTGTAACCATGCACACAGAACGAAACAGTTCAACTGTAGCGAGCCGATGCAGCCGCAGTCAAACAGGGCGGCGCCATTTTAGACCCAACTGCTGTGTTGGGAGTCATTAGGTGACCAACCCTTAATGCCGAGCACCAATCAGGGAGGCAATGAGTACCAATGTTGTAAGTCTTAGGTATGACCCGGCCGAGGCTTGAACCAGAGACCTCCCAGTCGCCCTACCATCTAGGCTACCGAGCTGGTAGATAAGGGGCGCATTATGCACTTTGTTTTTTTCCAATGCTCAAAATGGAAACGACCAAAAAATTGGATTCCTTAATTTTATTCCTTAAATGTTATTAAAACAATTAAACATTCTGTAATGCAATAATATTGTAAGGAAGATAAACATGAGGCGGTATCATACAACAGAGTTAGTGGTCACACCATTCTACACAAGATGTTCTGCGTTCAACTTCGTCATTTTGATAATATTGACACATTCAGCCGTTTAAGGCTCATATAAGGCTTTTAATATTTTTTGCGGCTACTGACAATGGTTTGTTTTTCGGTCCAATGTGGCTCTAACAATATTTTGAGTTGCGGAACCCTGGGCTAGCATGTTTTTGTGCCAGCAAAGCTTGTTAAAAAAAACTGGGGCTTTAAATGTGCCACCTGAGCTTAATTCATAAATTTGATTTAAAATATTTTCATTTAATTGTTTGGTAAAAGTACTTTAATCTATTTTGAAAATTGAACTTATTTTTAATTAAAAGTTATTGAATATTGATTGGAAGATCTGATTGAGTCAGGAAACATACTGAGTTTCAGCTAAGGGTATGGGTTTGTCCACAAGCATTGAGTTCGTCTACCGCTTGAGAGTTTTCCAGACGTCTCATGTCGTCATATCACAAAGTCTACTTAGTTTGTCGGTTGATGGAAGACAAAGATTTTTTTACTGCGGGTACATTAACATGCTGACAATAATTCAATTGGAAATGGACTATCACAAGTTTTCCCGTTATGTAAAGCTGAGTAAATGTGCACAGAAATCTGATAAAGGTTTTAGTCCGTCTGTGAGTATTCCCATTGTAATGTTTGGGTTATTTTCTGATTACTCGTACACGTATACGCATTTGAATAAGCTTATTCTTTGAGAGCATGTGCAGTTCCTCCATCCAATATAATTTTTTCTCCGCTGCAGAGGTCTTTTAACTTGTAGTAAAGAGAGTAATTATACAAGGACACCCCGACTTACCCGCTAAAAAGGTTTTTTGGTTGATGTCTGCCCTCATGGCAAAAATCCTACAGTCCATTTGAAGAGGATGTTACACGTGTATCCAAACATATAGTGTAATTATTTGCTTTTAGCAAGCCACATACAAGCACACCTTTTTTAAATTGCAATTATAGAGGTTGTTTATGGAGCGCAGAGAAAAAAATTAGTGAGTGACAATAACATCATCTTTTATTTAATGTCAAAACGTCTATTTGTGTAATTACCTCACAAATGCCATGTACGCAGGGTTATTTATATATCCTTAGGCATGTGAATACATTCGAATTGCTCCAAACATCCTAATTCTGATCCCATTTGGACTATTCTGTGCATGAAATCTTGTCTGTTTCAATATTCTAAAGATAAGTTACGAGACAAACAAACCCTGGCACCCCATGAGGCTGCATTTTGGCGATGTCTTAAGACAGAATATTATTAAATATTGTAAAAAATAAGGAAAATTCAAGGAACTGCTAAGATTAGCTCCTCCATGTGCTAACTTCCTGGGTCACAACTTTGTTTAAAAAAAAATTGCATGGAATTACACTTTACTATGCTCTTCTATCATTGACAACAGTTTCGTGCAGTCAATAATTCAATTGGAAACTGAATAACGGCTTCTGGAGCAATACTAATGAATCGTTTACATGCGGAATGACTAACAAATGACGCTATATGTAAGAGAAAAGGTATCTTTTTCACCTTTAACTTTTGACGTTAATTAATTATTTAATTCATGTCACTCAACAAAAATCCGCTGTCCAAAAGCGAGGTCCATTGTATTTTTGTGTTTTACAAGTTATGCTAGTATGTGACTAGACAACAGCTTAGGCTAGCATACAGTAAATAAAAGGATCATGTACCAGAGAAATGCACATCAGGAATATTTAGCAAGTAACATGGAGTGTACCTGTATCATTAGTCTTTGTACTACAAGTCCCATAGTGCTTTTGGACAAGTCCAAGTGTTTTGGGGCATAAAAATGTCCTGGATGAGAGAAGTTGCATGTACGCACAAGCAAATGAATCACGCAAAAGGGTATACATTCATGAATAATCGGAAAATGAAAGGACTAACCCTACCATTGCAATAAGAAAACTCTCAGTCGGGCTAAGACCTCAATCGGAATATTGTGCGGTTTTAATCTGAATTCCGACTATATTCCGTTTCCAATTTGATTATTCCTTGCATGTAAACATAGCTATTCAGTCTAACATTCAAAACGTGACAGGTTGCATGCTCAAATGCAAACATTTTTGTACTCATGAAACATCATGGCTCCCTAACAATGACACCATTGGAAAATAAGCTGTAAATAAATACTGAATGAATAGGAATTTCTCAGTTTTTATTTAAGAAAAAAATATCTTATTCCTTTTTTACTCTGGGCAGAAGACTGCTTATCTTTTGTTTTCTTGTTTGTTACTGCCTCTCTCATTACCACAGTCATTTCTCTGTGTCATTTCCTTTTTCAAACCTACCCCGAACAATAACGATGCACAATGTGCTCCCCCCTCTTTTTCTACGCTTGCGTTTATGTTAAGTTGATGGCTAAAAAGCAGGACAGCAGATGAAAAGAAACTGCAAATGGGTGTGAAGAACCACTGAAGACTCGGCACCGTTAGAAAGCGAGATATCTCCTTGATGTTGATCGTGGCCTACTAACCTCCCGTTCACTCGTTCTAGTGCACGCTGTTTCTCTCGCTGACGTAACAGAATGAAGTTGGATGTTAGATGAAGAGAGTAGTTCGGGACGCTTCAGCCCCGTTATTTACTTTTTTTTCCAGTGCACGGTGTGTGTAGGGAAGGTAATAGCCACAGCAGTGGCGCAAAGGGTGTGACGTAATGAGGTGACACAGAATAACCTTGTAAAAATAAATGTCATTTAATAAACAATGAAAAATGTTTTAAGTGCATACTTTTATATTTTATTTTTAATTTTATTGTTGGTTAATGCAACATTCATTGCAGCCTGGTCATCCTGGAAGGGGGAATACCTCATGTAGGGTCCGTTCTCAAGGTTTTTTTCATTTTTCTCATGCTGAGGTTTTGACTTTTTCCTTGCCCTCATGCAGGTTTTAGATCAGGGGATGGTGTAATAATAGTTTGTAGTTTGCAATGGTCTAGTGTCTGTGCAGCCTTTTGAGACTTGACTTAATTTGAATAAAAATCATGTTTTTCATATTTAGGCAAATTACCAAAGCTGATGAAACCATATTGAATATTAAAAATTGAAGAATAAAATGCAAATAACAGTTTACATCTAAAATGATCTCTACTCATTTTTACGATAACAACCCGCAATGTGTCCATATTCAACAAATACTCTGCTGGGCACGTTATTTTTTTTTCTTGGTAATAGTATTTTTTTTTTTCACTAATTCAAATCATACGCAACCATTTATACAGTTGCTACCAGTTTAATGCATTGAGGTTCCTATCTAATGAAGCACAGTCAAATTTCTAACAAGTGAAGCTACAGTATATCTTATTCATTCATTATTTTATTGACAGAGCAAGAAAGAGATATAAACTATAGCAGAGAAAAAAAAACTTAACTTGTAATAAGGTCTATGCACTTATCCATTTGTCTCACTATTGCCCTCTGCCATGAGGAGAAAAAATTGCGTGCCTCACTCTGCATCTGCAAACCCACAGCACAATAATTCAAAACATACCAAATGTTTTAATAATATTCATTATATTATGTGAACATTAAGAGATTTTAAAAAAAGAGAAAATATCAAAATTTTGGTTTGAACAAATTTATTGACACTAAAAACAGAAAACAATCATGACAATCTCAACAGCAATTAAGCACATTCACAATATTATATTCCAATATTACGTTTTTAACAGCAAACACAAAGTGAGGTTTGAACAAACCTTCTCGAAAATCAAACATATTCACAATTTCATTATATAACATCTTTGTTAGTGTCAATAGATCCGTCCAGGCCAAAGTCGATTGTCCTCGGTCTGAACAAATCCACTGACACCAACAGCAGCAAAACACAGCCATCAAGCATATTCACAATTTTTTTATATTTGACAATATGACGTGACGATATGACGTTTTAACATTTTTTCCTGACATTTCCAACATCAATTAAACAATTTCAGAGTTATTTTCTTTTAACAGTAGTTAACCAGCGTGTAAAAGGCAATACTATTGTGCAAGGGGATAGCTCTGCCATCCCACCCTCCCAAGCAGCATTCTTCCAGTCCTCTGTGTGGGTCCTTTCCCTTCTGCGTGGGTCCTCTCCCTTCTGGGTTCCACAACCCAGGCCGTTGCTGCCGGGACTCCCACAGCGTAGCTCCGGCTCCCCCCTCCGGGTGGGTACAGACGAGTCTTCTTTATGGCTGCGTCCTAGGCCCGCCGCTCGCAGATTGTATGGTATCTGCAGCCATTTGGAGCACAGCCACGGGGGGGATCTGCCTGCACCTCCATACCAGCAGGTTTCTGGAGGTCCAGATGGCGTCCTTGATGGCGGCGAGAGTGAGCCAGTCCCTGGCAAAGTCGTTCCGATGCCTCCTCGACCGACTCACCCCGTAAAGCACGTACTGTGCATCAGGGACCTCTCCTGCTGGCAAGTCCGGGAACTTTCCTAGTTGTTCGGCCATTGTCCACAAGACCTTGGCAGCGCTGCACTCACAAAAAAGGTGCCTCACCGACTCCTGGGCGCCACAGCCAGGTCGAGGGCACGTCGAAGTCGCTGACATTCCTCGGTGGTGCATTACAGCTCTGACTGGGAGAACTTCATGAGCCACCATCCATGACAAGTCTCGTAGTCTGTTTGGGAGGGCAGGATGATTGACGTTGCTCCAAACCGTTGTGGATTCGCCAAACGCAAGCCCCCGCACAGGGCTTACTGTAGCTCGCTCTTGCACAATAGCAATAAGGGCCCTGTGGTTTTGTAAAGTGTGACATTCTTGTGTTTCCAAATCAAACTTCTTCAAAAAAGCCCGAATAAAGAGATGTGTTGGTGGCAAGTTAAACGAAACTGGAATCAAACGATTGTCTGGTACAAGCTTTAGCTTCCGCAAATATGAGCCCATCCAAAAACGGGTCATTGCTTGACTTTTCGGGTTGTTGGGTGGGCCCACAGCGTTTTGGAAGTGGAGAGAGACATATTTGCTTCCCAGGAAAAGCTGGAGGTCAGGCACTCCTTTCCCCCCTTTTTCCTTTTTCTTTTTCATTGTATCTCTTTTTATCCTTTCCCACTTTGAGCCCCAGACAAAGCGAAAGATGGCTCGGTCCATTTGTAACAGCACGTTTCTTTTAGGCATAAAAATTAAACTGATTGACAAAAGCATTGGGAGGATGATCGCTTTGATGATTAGGACCTTCCCCTCTATTGTCAGTTTTCTTAGTGACCAAAAAACAAGTTTTTGCTTAACTTTCCTTGTCACGTCATCCCAGTTGGTCTCGCCTCCTCCATCCGCATTGAATTTTATCCCTAGGATTTTCTGGTCTGTCTTTAACACCGTCAGCGGGAGTCCTGCCTTTTCTGTCTCTTTCCACATTCCATAAACCTTCACTTGTGATTTTTCTCTATTTAGCCTTGACCCAGACGCCCTCCCAAACAGGTCAGTCAAGTCAAGGGCTCTTTCAACAGATGCGCGGTCAGTACACAAAATATTAAAATCATCCATGTACAAAACACACTTGGTAATTTGTCCCCCACTTCCTGGGATATCGATGCCTTCGACAAATCTATCTTTTCTTAACATTTGTGCCAAAGGTTCAATGCAAAGAACATAGAGAAGGGGAGACATAGGGCAACCTTGACGTACACCGCAGTTGATCTCGATTGCTTCCGATAAATTCCCGTTAATCATGAATTTGCTGTAGATGTCTCGGTATAGCAGTCCTACCCAATTGATGTATTTTTGGGGAAAACCACATTTTTGCAATACCCTGAAGAGGTATTGGTGCGAGACTCGATCAAAGGCTTTTTCAAAGTCTAGGTTTAGGACCGCTAGTCGCATGTTTCTGTCTCTTGCATAACAAATGGTGTCACGGATCAGCATGAGACTGTCGCTGATCTTCCTTCCCACAATGGCACAGGTTTGGTCTGGATCAACCAAGTCTCCTAAGACAACAGACATTCGTGTTGCTAGAAGCTTGCTGAAAATTTTACAGTCCACGTTTAAAAGCGTTATGGGTCGCCAGTTTTTTAAGTCAATTTTGTCTCCTTTTTTGTGCAATAGAGTAACTATCCCGATTCTGAAACTGTCTGGCATATGGTCTCGACTGGAAAATTCGTTAAAAACAGTTAACAGATCTGGTGCTAAAATATCCCAAAAAGTCCGGTAAAATTCGAGGTTGAGTCCGTCCTCCCCGGGTGATTTGCCTTTTTTCATAGTCTTTATGCAATCATTCAGTTGGTCTTGGGTAAAGTCCGATGTTAAAAAGGGGTCTTGACGCACTGATCTTGAAATATGATCTAATACATGCCCCATTTCATTCTCATATTTTTCTTTCTTTTCAAATAATTTTTCGTAGTAGTCTTCGACCAATCTGGTTATTTCACTACTTTCCTTTGTTATTTGCCCGTTTTCGTTTTGAAGTTTAAAAATCCCCTCATTTTTGCCCATAATTTTTTTAAAAAAGTAGCGTGTACATTTTTCCCCTTCTTCTATTTCTCTTTCTCTGCTTCTTATTATGATGCCTTTGCTCTTTATTTCCGCCAAAGCGTTTAGTTCTTGTTTGGTCTCTTTGATTTCATCATTAAAGTCCATCCCCTTTTCTGTTAGGATGAAATAGCGTTGGAGTCTTCTTTGTAGTCCCGACATGCGTTTCATCTCTTTGAGTTTCTTGTTTTTCCCTGCATTTTTAAAAAAGGTCTGTGTTCGTTTCTTTGTCATTTCCCACCATTGTGCTCGTGAATCATACGAGTCTTGAAGGGTCTGCCAGTCTTTGTACAGCTCCCTGTATTGTGCGGCTAGAGCCTCATCCTCCAGCAGGGAGCAGTTTAACTTCCACAAACCCTTCCCAACAGTCATACCTGAAGGAAATGAGAAAGAGCAGGACAGTAGCAAGTGATCCGAAAAAAAACTGGAATTAATCTTGCATCACTCTGTGCTAAACCCCTCGTAAATATGTAGTCTATTCGAGAGGCTCTGGCATTGTCACTACTGAACCAGGTGAAGCCCTCCTCTCCTGGATGTATGGATTTGAAACAGTCCACCAGTTTAAATGTCCGGCACATGTCTTGTAATAAAGTTGATGTTTTATCTACTTTAAACTCCTCATCATTCCTCTTTCTATCCTTCCTACTTAAGATGCAATTAAAATCTCCTCCCACGATTAGTGGTTGATGGCCTAGCATATGCGACTGGATGTCCTCTAAAAGTTCGTACCTGAGTTGTCTGTCGGCATGGCCGTATATGTTAATGAGGTTAAAATCATTCCCTATATAAGAAAGTCTTGCTAAGATTGCGCGTCCGTCTCTCATCACAGTACTCCCCTTTATGATGAGTTGAGGGTTGTTTATTAAAATGGCTACCCCATCGTTACGGTTTTCATTCGAGCCACTCCATAATGACGGATATGGCCAAATCTCTTCCCACTGTTTATAATTTTTTAGAAAGGGGATGCAGCATTCCTGTAGTAAAAACACATCCGTTCTGATAGTTTTTAAGAACGATAAAACACTGTGAGCCTTAACCTTTGATCTCACACTTCTCACATTGATAGTAGAGAATGTAATGTTCATAATTGTTGTAAAAGTATTTAAACTAGTTAGACAAAACTGGGGGATCTGAGTCCATTCTTTGGTGATCATCGAGATCGCTAAGGCAACTAAAAAATGATTTTTACTCAAAATAAATGTAACCTTTTATCTATTTTCCATTTCTATTTTCACAATGACAGTTAAGGCGCAGACTCCCATTTGTCCCCTGACTGCAAGTCAATGGTTGCTACTTATGATGATAATATTAGACGATGATGTATCAATCACTTTTGGATCTGTATAGTTTTAAAAAAAAAAAGTATTTTACGATGTCCCTTATGGTGTTGTTCGGGTGAGTTAGTATTAATTTGCTGGTGACGTTTATTTGTGTCGTCACACGTTTGTCTTTTATTTTATTCTGCCATACGAAATGGACAATTATGTGTACTATTGTTAAGGAAGAACACGTGTATTTGTTACTCTGCATCCAGCCATCTTAAGGATTCTTTATTTAGATTTTTTTAAGGCCAAATATATTCAGCCTTGTCCTCATTGTCTTTAACCTGCAAAGACATATCGTAACATATCGAGCAAGCTTTAGCCAACGATTTCTTAATACAACTATATTGTCTAAATGTCACTGTCGAGTTTTATCCGGTTCCTCCCTAGCTTTTAGCTTCCAGGTTATTTGAAGCTGAACATTGAGAAAATCCCTCCGGAAGACTGACCTTACTTTGAACCTTTACTAGGTTTGACGGATCGTTGTAACATGAGCCTTTCATTTCAGAGGTTCTCTGGTTTTAATGTGTTGTGTCATTCACTGAAAATAGACTGCAGTAAAAAAGATCAAGTGCGGCCCCATTAATGTGATTTGATGTGAGCATTTGTGTGTTTGTCCAGTCTGGTGTCATTGATATAGTTGGTGATTATCTGTCTATATGGGGGCCCCATTTGCGAGATAAGGTTCGCTTTAGTGGCGATAAGAGGGGCGCTGGAAGAAACATTGTTTTGGCCACCGGTGTTGTCAAAGACAGTTCTAAGAAATAACTGGGTCATGCAGCTGTGTTGGGTAAAATCAATTTATTCGGAATCCCAAAGTGCTTTTGCTGTTAAGATGGTTGTAGTCTACGCTTGGTGAATGTAATTCTGTGTCTGTTGGTTGCATATTTAGACCAATCAAACACAAATGCCATATATTCCTCATTTACAGTTTGATACGCTCAAAAATTAGTAGGCACTCAAAATGAGGAGAGAAGACATAATTGGATGTTGAACTTGCAAGGAGAACAGTGGAACGAGATTTCAGACAAAACATTTCAACATTTTTAAAAAGCCTTTTGCAGAGTTATTTATTTTTATTAAATCTCCTAGGTTACAAAAGCAGGTCGGCCCTAAAGGGTGTGGAGTCAAAGAACAAAAACATGATTAGTGAATAGTGACGATGACCTCAACAGTTCTTAATAGTTAAACCTATGATCAACAGTGTACAATAATAGTCAAAATAACAAACTGCCATCCTGCGTAATATTAAATCAGAATACACTTATCACAGTTCACGTGACTATACAAGACAACGGTCGTGAAAGGCTTGCGCATTAGTTCCTGACTAATGCCCAATATAATGCGTTTCTTTCATGCTCCAGGAAATTAACATAATTAACTCAAATGAATAATCCCAATTTTTAATCATATTTATTAGCCCTCAAATTCATAATGCAGGAAAAGGTCAGAATGAGTATTTTCATTATTTGTGATGATGAGGTCTATTATTAATCCTTCCGTGCACATAACAGCCCCTTTGTTGTAAGCCGAATTAACGATGATTGTGATTGAGAGCCAATTCAGTGGTTCCAAATGAAAATGAGGATTTCATGTAGAGCCTCTTTTGGGTGATTGAAATTGTTATCATTACTTATGTGGAAGTCAGGGTATAAAAATGACGATGGGTATTTGGTAGATGTTCAAATGGGAAGGCAGTATCTTCACAATGCAAAGGTGGAATGTATTGCATGGTGGGCTGAAGGAACAAAGTGTGATTAGATGGGTGTTGATTGGTTAAAGGGACACTGTTTGAGATTGTTGTATTGGGGCGGCAGTAGCTCAGGAGGTAGAGCGATCGTTTTAGGATTAAGGGATCCCAGTTCGAATCCCGGCTTGTCCGTGTTACATGCCGAAATGTCCTTGGGTAAGACACTGAACCCCCAATACCCCCAATAAGCAGGTTAGCGCCTTACATGGCTGCAGAGATCACGGCCGCTATTGGGAAATGTGAAGCACAATGTAAAGCGCTTTGGGAAGTCATTGACTTGAAAAGCGCTATATAAATGCAGATCATTTCATTTCATTTTACTGTATTGTTCAGTGCCACTGACAACGAGTGCTTCAATGCACAACGACAAATTTAAACTACGGAGACTCAAAGTGACCAAACCGCATCATATATGTGGTGCTTGCGTGGGTTTCCTCCGGGCACTCCGGTTTCCTCCCACATTCCAAAAACATGCATTTCAGGTTAATTGGCCGGTCCAAATTGTCCCTAGGTGTGAATGAGCGAGTGAGTTGTCTGTCCCCGGGTGCCCTGCGATTGGCTGGCAACCAGTTCAGGGTGTCCCCGGCCCACTGCCCGATGATTGCTGGGATAGCTTTCAGCACCGCCGCAACCCTACTGAGGATAAGCGGTGTAGCTAATGAGATGAGATGAATATTGTTTAGCTTTTTTTTTCTACTTGGCAGGATTGATGAAAGACACACATGAAGCTCTTCCTTTACAGCATTCTGTCTTTCTCTCACTAATTTACTTTTCACCAAGCACAAGGCAATTACCGTATTTTCTGCACTATAAGGCGCACCTAAAAGCCTTTATATTTTTAAAAAGCTGACCATGCGCCTTATAATGCAGTGCGCCTTATATATGGATCAATATTAAGTCGCGACGTCTTGCAACTAATGCAAGCAGCCGCCGACTAGATTTTCCCCCGAACGTGGTGTATGCTGGGATTTCATTTCCTAACCAATGTGTCAATCATTATTTGAATCAGTCACTATTGGCTAAAGCTATTCGGAGGTAAAGGGAGCGGATCTTTTTTATCATTTACAGGCTCGCATAGGCAAAAGCGGCGAAACAAAGCCTGCAATTGGCCGAAAAAGATGACCGTGAATCACACGTTGGGTTGCACTACGGCATAGAGAAAATATTTTTTACTATTCTGTAATTGTAAATATTTTACTCTCCTGGATTCACTACACTCACGGTTGTAAGAAGACCATGGTTGCGTATCATTTTTAAACGTGAGAACTTAGGTGAGCTATGCGGCTTTATATCTTCCCGGTATCTTGTTTTAGAACGATCTTGATGTTTCTGTGATGAGTCTATTTTTGAACTAAATTCAATTCAAAGTGTTTATTGTCATACGCACAGTAAAGAACCCCGTTTCCCTGCAGGATAAAATTCTTACTTTGCTGTCCACACAGTTACCAGCAAAATCTTGAATCCCAAGACTTTAACCTTCCAAATGATATGTGGAACGATGCATTTGAGTGATCGGTGACATCGTACAGACACTGTGTCCGTACATGTGTGAGACACGTATTTACTTCTTTGCAAGCTTTCGGAATGTTAAGGGGGTAATAAGTTTGACTGAACTATCTGACTGTTTTGACACTATCAAAGATGTTATATAACGAAATTGTGAATATGCTTGATTGCTGTTAAGATTGTCGAGAAGGGTTGTTAAAACCTCACATTGTTTGTTTGCTGTTATTAGTGTCAATAAAATTGTTCAAACCAAAAAAATCTGACTGTTTTGTCGACGTTCCCATTGTAGCGCCTTATAATCCGGTGCGCCTTATAGTGCGGAAAATACGGTAGTTACCTGCTGCTGCTGCCGCTTATGGTATGGAAGAGAACTACATGATTACTCTATCAAGCGCTAGACCGCACAGGCACACATATTGGATTATTTCCCACGGTACACCTGACTAGATCTCTTGGCACACCATTATGTGGTTGCACAGTGGTCAAAAACACTGCTGTAAATGACTGGCAATGACTCATCGTATATTCTGCCATTTAGCCCAAAAGCGGCTGTTATCAAGCTTGGGTTCTCAATGACTCTGGACAAGGAGGGCAGTATAGAAACTGTATGGATGCCTGGTAATTGAAAAGTCATTAAAAGTTGTGTATGTGTGAATGAAGAGGCCTGCCTTTGTGAATATTGAACGTTTGGTTCATTTATTGATTCAGATTGGGGTCACCCACAGTATATCAACGAATAAGTCATTGTACAATCAACTTCTAAGCAAAAAGTTGTATTTTTTGTTCTCATTTATCTCTGTCTTTGTCATTTCAGATGGATAATGGCCAGCATGGAGCGCTAAATCCCCATCTTAACATCGTGTTGCCATGACTGCTCCGAAGATGGATAAGACCAAACAAATGTACTTTTGGGATTTTTTTTATGATTCTATCACCTCTTAATTAGAACATTTTTATTAGTTCAGTCATTTATGACTCAGTTACTTATTTAGTCGTAATCAATGTACTTCATTTTTACTATGTATTTGAGTGACATTATTTACATTGACACTATTCTGCTTTAAATAGTGGCCTCCACATATTAGATTAATGTGTTCCCGAATCGAGCTCGTAACTAGAATGTCTTGTATATCAAACACATTTTCCCAAAAGGCATAACTTAAAAAAACATTGAATGTTTTCCTGACCTACCCAAATCATCCAAATGAACCCTAAATAGCTATAAAATACATTGTCCTCATCACTAAAACACATTGAAATAGCAACTGAACTTAAAAATACATTATTACGATTAATAAGATGATATTAAAGAAATAAAACGTGAGTTCATTATGAGCACTTATGATGGAGGAAGTAGGCGGTCTCTAACTTTATGAGTCATAATCGAGCATTGGTTTTCTGTATGATGCACTAGCAGCGGCTTTATTTTTGGTCACCATTGGCTTTAGCACACAAATCTAAAGTTAGACTATCGTCCATTGGCTTGTGGCCTGGCAGCTTTCCTCCCTGGCGGTAATGAATGTTCTGAGTGGTATTTTTTTCCCCAAAAATCTCGTCGCAGTTCAACAAATGCTGCGGAATATAACCTTCTTCAGAAAATTGTGAAGCCCTGCAAAAACTCTTCCACGACTTTGGTATCTGCACTTGCTGCCTTACCCATGCCATACCCGTTTTGAGCACTCTGCCTAAGATATTCTTGTAACTTGAAATTTTTCTCTAAAGTTGGGCAAAAAATACATCTTGTATCTCAAATTTCTCAAACTTAGAGTAGCTCATATCAAGAGGGGTCACTGTAAATGTATTCAGTTGTTTACATTTTGAAAAAGAGCTCGAGTTTTATCAGTTCTTGCACGGCCTGGTCTAGACAAAGGGCTGGTGAGAAGTAGAGATTTTTTCACTACCTCTAAAAGTTGTTTTATCATAGCCCCACCTTCCCCTGTGTAAAAGAGATTGTCCAACATTTTGAGTGTGCATTTTGTGAAACCATACCACCTTGTTCTGTACTCACATGCCTGGAAAATGTATTCAACATTTTAATAAAAACCTCAACTGAATTGCTCAACTCCAGTGTTTGTTTTATGCTTAACAAACACACAGCGAAGGAAAGGTCATTCTTCTTTGTCATCAGGTTACGTGAAAAATCTCAATTTAAAGTTAATTCAATTTTATTTAGGGAAAACAAAGTGGGTGGGAAAGGGTTACGTAGAGAACACCAATTAAAGGTTTTTTTTTGCATGTCATTAAAAAAGTAATATGATTTAAGTTTTACACATTAAAAAAATATTTACTATTGCTTTCCAAATTAATTTTATTTTGTCATAGCCCTGCCCTCTTTGTATAAAAGGAATTGTCAACTGTTTGACTGAACATTTTGTCGAACTATACAGCCCTGTTTTGTACCACACGTTGTCCAAATTATTCTGTTTTTCTTAAATAGAAATCCCAATGGAAGTGCTCAACTCCAGCGCTAGTTTTACCCATCTCACACCCGGATGTTGTACAAACACTCTTGGGAAAAAAGTTATTCCTCTTCTGCATTTTAGGACAGTATGTATATTTGGATGATTGGCTGCATTTGTGAATTTTAAATGTCAATGATTTAAAATATATTCAGCACATTTGATATATTGCAATGGCTGTTCTGGCCACTTGCCATGCCAGATTATTTTGATTCCTTCTCAGCCATATGCTTCAGGAAGGAAAATAACAAAAATGTGACTTCCATGTGTTTAAAACATTTTCCAAGATAACGACATAATTTAAATAGAAGTGAGGGTAAGATGGAAACATCAGATGAATAGAGTGTAGGAGGAAAACATGAAATTCTAATGAATCCACTGCTTCAGCTTCAGTACACAGCAATGTGATTTTATTTCTAGAAGAGGTCTTCACTTTTTAGGGCTGTGTGTTTTCGTGTGTGAGTGGTAAAACTCATGCTCGACATGAGCTGAACGCTTAACCTTCAGCACTGCAAAGACTTGGCTACGGCAGAACATTGCTGTTGGCAAGCCTATTCGGGAAACAGCAATGATGCTGGTGTGCTCACATGTTTGTTGTGCTATGTGTTGCTATGTGTGAACTTATTCTTGGTTCGCTTTCAGATGGACGGAAACATAGAACCTTCCAAAATAATTGAGACGAAACCACAAAAGTTGCAAGTTGATTTTACTTGAAGGAAACGTGGGTTTAATGAATTCATAATTGAGTTTTTTTTTAATACAGAAGTGTTTTTGTATTATAGATTGAAAATAGAGGGGACCATAAAAAAGGGACTCTAGAAACAACTTGATTAGTCAAGTTAAGTCAAGTCATGTTTATTTTGTATAGTCCTTAATCACAAAGAGTCTCAAAGGGCTGCACAGACAACAGATTATTGCAAACCACAGACTATTATGACACCATCACCTGATCTAAAACCTACATGAGGGTAAATAATACACACATACACAGTTATAAAATATAGGTTATTCGTATGCTATAGAATAGAAGTGTGTTTTAAGCTTATATTTAAACGTTTCCACTGAGGTTGCAGATCGAATCTCAGGGGGCAGAGCATTCCACAGCACCAGGGCCCAAATGGAGAACGCTCTCGAACCTGTGGATCTCTTCTTGGCTCTTGAGATCACATAGTAGACCAGCATTTTCAGAGCAAAGGCTCCGGACCGGAACATAGGGGGAAATTATATCAGAAAGATATGAGGGAGCCAGTCCATGCAAGATTTTGTATACTCCAATCAGAACCTTAAAATCACATCTTAAGCTAACAGGGAGCCAATGCAGGTTAGCTAAAATCGGGGTAATGTGATCAAACTTTCTTGTCTTAGTTAAAAGCCTCACTGCAGCATTTTGTACCAGCTGAAAGCTCTTGATTTTGGACTTCAGGAGACCGGAGAGTAGTACATTACAGTAATCGAGATGGGAGGTAACAAACACATGAATTATAATCTCTGCAAGATTATAAAGTTGTGATTTTTCTGTTTATTTTTGGTGCATTAATTTATAAAAATAATCATGTTTTGAGAACTTTTTACCTCCCACTTTTGGATTTTGGAAGGGACTAAAAAATTTGAAAAAACGGTGGGAAAAATTAAAACAAGAGGAAAGAAAATAGAAAAGAGGGGACCAGAAAAATTGTATGTCTTAAATGACACCTAAATTATCAGTTTTTGTGTCTCTGTTTATTTGTCTTGCATTATCAAAGTAATACATGTGGTGAGACAAAAGAATTACGATATACAGGACAACTGTAAATAAATAAATGATGATACCTGATTCTCATTTTTTGTTTTTATGCTTATTTTTATTGCATTAATCTACCAAAAATAATGCATTATTTTAAAACATTTACCGCTTTCTAAATTTAGAAGGCGTACAAATATACAGAAAATATGTAAAAACAGGTAAAATAAAATCAGAAGAAATATTAAAACATTATAAAAACAATAAAAAAGAAAAGAGGAGAACAGAAAAATGGGAAATCTAAATAATACACGAGTATCATTTTTTGTTCTGATCATATTTATTACATTAATATATCAGCATTTTTTCTTCCTTTGATTTTAGAGTGGATTATGATATACTGAAAAAAAAAAATAATCAAAAATGATAAAAATAATATCAATTTATGAAAAACAGGACAAGTGTGGAAAATCAGAGAAAGTGTGAGAAAAGAAAACTCTGTAAAAGGCACACTACAGTTAAATAGATTATTGACCTAATATGTAATATGTATATAAGTGTTTTGCATATTGGAAACAGAAATTGTATGTCTCAAGTAAGTTTGAAGTTATAACCTTCAAGTGTTAAGTGGGTAATTTCAGAAAAATAATTTTGACGTGATTTACCAGACTTTCTCAGTTACGCTGCCTCAGACAAGGCTACACATTTCAATTCCCTATTACACCAAATTTTATGGAAATAAAATATTTTCGAATCATTACATCCCAGATTTATTTATCGTTTTCATAAATCCTGATTGATATCTACCATTGCTTTGTGTGTCCAATTCTGTAGCCAATGCAAGGTAAGTTAGATACTTTCCACAAAAGTAATGAATCGAGTCATTAAAAATAACAACAACGCTGCTCGGTTTCTATTTCTTCAGGCACAAGGGAAGAAATATTTCAATGGCAATAAAAAGAGAATGTGGCTTGGTTCTGACATCAAAGGGCAAGTCATATAGTAACACCGTCCTGTAGAGGATTTCCTCGTCTTCCAAAAGTCATAAAACTGTAAATGATAACCTGTCAAGACCGTTTTAGTGATGACTGTCAACCCTCAGTATTTTTCTCAAGTGCATGCTACAGTAGCTCTGGTGTTAGGCCATTAAAAGGATACATGCCTAATGGTTTGGAATAAAAACTTTGTGTTTCTTATCTGCAATGCAGCAAAATGTCTAAAAAATTGGTATTAATCCATCATGGTAAATTAAGGGTAGGCAGATAGATCCAAATGTTGATATTATTGATACTGAGCAAGTACTTGGATCCAATCGATACTATTTATTTGGGATTAATACTGTCTTCCTATTTTAACTATCACAATAATGACGTTCTTAGTGGGTCACTAACCCACTGTCTCCAGTGTTCGCACACCTTTTTCATGGCCAGATTAAAGCATTTTTTAAGGACTTTCAAAGCCAAATTTCCAATTTCTCCAGTACCATTGAAAGAAGAAATCCGGTGTGTAGCTCGGTTGTTTGAGGTCACTGAGGGATGCCTGTAGTAAAAAGAACCAGAACATTTGATAAATCCCAAGCCAAATATCAAACCAGGAGCTACCATTTACTGAATAAGGAATAGAAAAGGAATAGAAAAAAAACAGAATTCTGTGCCCCACTTTATTAGCGTTTGCTGCCATCTCTGGTCTATCCACCCATTATCTGCACCTGTTTTCCTCACAAGGGTATCGGGGGTGCTGGAGCCCATCCGGCCATCTTTAGGCAGTGGGCAGGGGACACCCCGACCTGGTTGCCAGCCAGTCCCTGTGCACATGTAGACACTTAGAGATAATTTGGACAATTTTGGAACAGCCACTTAACCTGCCCTGCATGTTTTTTGACTGTGGGAGGAAACATGAGTGCCCGGAGTATACCCACGCAGGCACAGGGAGAACATTCAAACTGCACATGGGGAGGCTGCGGTAACTGGAACTTGAAGCCTGTACCTCCCCACCGTGGAGTTGCACGTTAACCACCCAGCCTGCCCTGTTTGGTCTATGTTGTATCAAATTGTATTTTTTAACCTGCATCACTCAACAACAAACTGTAGAGAAAGGAGGGTCAATTATTATCATGTTAAACTTATGATGAGTGAATTTAGCCACTGTATTCACCCATTTGAAAAGTATTTTACTTTTCAATTACATGATATGGATAATCAATGTTTAGCAGCGATAAAAAGAACTGCTTTTATTTTTTTCACCTGACTTTGTTCACAAAACATCGCTATCCTGCTGCTGCTTGCACATATTTTGTGCTCATCTTTCTGTCAATTTGTTGGTATAAAATCACATGAATTCCACCATTCTGCTTCAACAATGTGCGTGCAGCTCTGCTACGTCATACTTGTAGGGGAAGACGACGCTACACATATCAATGCCATATCACGAGGGACAAAGAAATGTAATGGCGAAACAAAGCCACCAGAGAGTAGTGTCAGTGTCAATTTTAAGCAGTTGAGTCAGACTGCCGAGACATATCGCAACAATTTCAAGCATTTACAAGCACCTTACCCAAATTCACATATTTTTCAAACCTTGAAAACAACATTAACATTTAAAACATTTCAATGATTTGAAGCACCTGTATGAACCCTGTGTCTTCTAAATGGAGAATGCATTGCCTCCATATAGCCATCACTGATTTTGATATTGTGAAAAAAATATAGTACATGATTAACGCAGCAGAACATTTTTCATCCTGGCATCTACTGATCAAAGTTTTATCGAAGGATCTGAGACTCGTTGCATAGCAGCAGCATGCAAACACATAGGGACACCTGGTATTTCAACACAACCCGTCGGTTTGCTTTGCTTCCTCTTTCGAGCTCCTGTGTAATATCAGAAGCTAATATGTTTTACACTGGGAATGGAGGTTATAATAAAGGTGGAGGCTCCCATGCATGTGGCTTAGCATTCATGTGTGCGTTTGTGGGAGACAGGAAGTGCGAGAGAGAGTCGAGGAAAGCTGTGTTTTAATTATTTACAGCTGAGCAACTGAAACTCTTCACTCTCCCTCTTGTCAGTCTACCCTATAATCCAGAGTTGGGTTATAAACACAATTAAAGTTTCCATTTCTCTCCTTCTAATGCTGGGTGGCCAAGGTTTGCAAGTTTGTGTGTGTTGAGTATGGTGACGCTCATCTGATTTGGATGTGTGGATGGGCGTTGGCACCCGCAACCTCTTTGACACAGATCGAGCTTAGTTCTTTCTGGACTTTCATTTTTAAGACAAATCAAAGACAATGAAAATGGTCAAATCTTTGGTCAATGTTGGTAGTAATGTGGTACAAAGGAAGGCATTCCTGGAACTCAATTACTTTTCTAGGTAATGTAAAGTGTTATCAAAAAACCTTGGTAACTCAACTGCCATTAAAAACATGTTTTTTTACTTCGCTACGTATTCTGTTCATTGACATTCCCCTTTAAACGCTAAATATAATACGCTAAAAAGTAGGCGTTTTTAAATGTACCTACAAAATACAACTAAATACAGTTACGGTGGCATTGTCTCAAGCAAAGCGCATACGTACTTTCTCCCTACTGATATTCTGATGTTCCCTCTACATTATATACTCACATCCAAGCCCTATTTAAAACTATGAAATAAAATACTGAAATCAGGTGGTCAGTTTATACGCGCACATTTGCTTGCGTGTTACCATTAGGAAATGGTATGCAGAGTAGGGGAAGGGGGCGTGGCCTATACAGGAAAATAAAATCAGTGAATTAATGGTGAAGGAGTGCTTGATTTTCGTCGTTTTATTTGTAAAATTATTTTTGCAATGCACCAATAATCAAGAAGGAAAACATCTTGCACATGACCCAGAAATGTAAAAGGAAATCTTCAAATGGTTTAAAGCGCAGATACAAAATAGATCTGGAGTGTCTTGGCTGTATGGTGGTCATATCTCAACTTCTCCCTTTCTTTTTGTGGGTGAACAGACACACAAAAATACAAAAAAAAAATGATATACTATATATACAGACTTAGATCCCAAATGAAAACATTATCACCCCCCTCAATTTACTCGTGGTTGATGATCACTATCGACCAAGTGGCAGAGGAGGGCCTCGTAAAACTGCAACGCTGTAGGTCGAGTATGCTGTAATTTTAAAAGTTCCTCTTATTATGTACTTCTGAATACCTTTCCTGTTCTGTTTAAGTAGTACTGTTTTTTTTTTTTTTTTTTTTCGAGAATCCTGCTTAAAACTGATCACAAGTTATTTCAGATTTGGGGTTCAAGGCCAGTTTGATCTGTCATGGTAAGGTTGGAACGAACGAAGAAAGCCAAGTGCACAAGGAGAAGTTGCTGACATGACTTTTGAGTATAAAGTCGCCTGCTATGTGCATGTTAGTGGGTGGGCTCAAACATCTCACTCTGTGAGGGAGGTGGGTCGGCCCGTCTGCTAGGGGGAAAAACACATTCTCTGAAGTCCCTAAACCAACATGAGCCTGTTATTTATGGGCTCTTTAAGGTGAAAGCTTTTCGTCTCCCAAGGCTTTCTTTGAGTGTCTCACATTTGCCGTCTACTTCTAACATTCTCTTCCTTGCATACGATAAAATAAACTGTCTTGCTTAACTTTCACTGAAGTTAATGATTTATCAAAAGGTGTTGGCAGATGAAATTATCACCTCTGAAAGGACCCATTCACGTCCCATCTGTCTAACGTCAATTGAGTTTCACCCTGCCCCTGAAACCTTTAAGATCAAAACCTTTCGGTGTAGCATGTTGGGAGATCAACAAACTCAAATGAACTATGACATCAATTTAGAAATCTGAGATTTTCTTCAAATTGTGCGGCGCGCCGTATCGTGCAGTTCACCCTTTTTGTGATGTAAAGTGGTGGACGTAAAGTTGGGCTTGGAGGTCACAGGTTTGAGCATTGGTCGAGTCATACCTAAGACATTTTTGCATGAATCCTGATGTTTTTGTGAGTTCGTTCACATTTTAAACTAAATGCACATTGTATGCAATCTCCTGTGACTCTTAAGCGTCTCTTGTTAAGACGCCATAAGCTGCAGAAAAGGACATGTAACTGTCGTGATTTCCTAAGTGAAGTCACCTGGGGCAATCGTTTGGCGCGCTGGAGCGCACTTCCTGATTGGCTGACGTCCTCCTCTTAAGCAGTCTGCGTCCAGAGATGGACGTTGGATCGTACTTTTTGTATCCCTGTGTGTTTCTCCAGACTACAAAGTACCTACGACTCCTCTTGCCTGATTCATGCCTGCCTTCCGTTTTTGACCTGTTTCCGTCCCACGTTTTTCGACCTGGTCTCCCGCCCTGGCCATCGACGTACCTGCTAAGCTGTACCTTCCACTTACCTGTCACGGAGCGGAGCTGCCATTCCGCCCAAAGAAGTTGATGACCGACAAGCACCGGCGTCACAAGCCAACTCCAACAACTCTTTCCAATAAAAACTCCTTTAAAACAAACGCTATTGGATCCGAGAGTCCGTCCTGGTTTTTGACAGTGACGTCACAAGCAATGCAACATTGGCCCAAGTACTCATGAATGCTTACACAGTAGCATATCTAGCAATTCGAAAGTTATTATGCTACTGGAAGTTGGACAGAGTTATTAATTAAATCCAAAACCTCAATTGAATGCTTCTCTGTGTAGAGTCCAAAACGTCAAAAAGATGAAAAAAGAGTTCATTCAACCTCATCTAATAATTACACGGAATTGTACATGCATCATGAACAAGTTGACGGAGGCTGCAATGATGACAAGAGCCAGAGATGGCGGCAGCAAGTAAAACAGTTCAAATCCCATTCAGCTCTTTCACGTTACGAAGGCCCGGTAGACTGTTGAGGAGCAAATACGTGTCTGTGCGATGTCACCAGTCACTGAAAAAATGTCATATGTCATTGGAAAGCTTAAACTCTTGGGATTCAAGTTATGATGACCATTTCAAAATGTATTCATCAATGAAATATCACACCCAAAAACTATAAATCCGGTATAGCTCACCAAATATTTTGTCTTGTAGCCATACAATTTGATGATAGTACGCAACCATGGCCTCCCTACATCCGCCAGTGTAGTTGTCTGTTTAGGACCATAATTCCCGTTTACAAATAAACAGATTAGTAAAATTATTTTCCATAGGCCGTTAGCCTCTGAATTTTTAATTCACATCTTTTTTTGGCCAATTGTAAGCTTTGCTTCTCTGTCCACCGCCGGCATTAGCCCATACGGACCTCTATTGCTAGAAAGGATAACGGTGTCACGTGGATTACCAGAACAGAGCAGGAGACCCCAGAGCGTTCGTTACATGTCTTTTATTTGGGGAAGCGTACAGGGTTAGCGGGAAACGCGATGACTGTCGAACGTCAGCAGCAACGACGTGAAGACACTTCGGAAGACGTAGCCGATCATAGGTGGGACGGAAGCAGGTTGAGTTTACCGGGACTGAAGAGAAGATCGTAGCTTGGGACGGAAGCAGGTCGGATCGGAGGCAGGCAGGCAGAATCAGGTAAACAAGGCACAGGTAATCGGGAGCGTCATACGGGGTACAGATGTTAATCCTCCGACAAGAAGTTCTCCGCGTAACGCGTTTAAAAGGGGAGCATTGACCAATCAGGAAGCACATTCCAGCGCGCCACATGATTACCCCAGGTGACTCCACTTGGGTAATCATGACAGAACCCCCCCCTCAAGGAACGGCTCCAGAAGTTCCCCAGGAAAAAAAATAAAATAAAATAAAAATAAACCCACGACACATCACAGAGTAACACAGGGAAATCAGGAGAGTCAACTCAGGACAGGAAGAATCAGACAGGACAGGCGGATTCAGAAGAGTCCAGACTCAGGGGGGTCGGATACAGAAGAGTCCAGACTCAGGGGGGTCAGATTCGGAAGAGTCCAGACTCAGGGGGGTCAGATTCAGAAGAGTCCAGACTCAGGGGGGTCGAACAGGCAGGCATGGGGGTCGAACAGGCAGGCATGGGGGTCGAACAGGCAGGCATGGGAGTCGAACAGGCAGGCATGGGAGTCGAACAGGCAGGCATGGGAGTCATTGTGCAGTCATACGGCCGGAGGTGCCTTAGCCAATTTCGCCACGTCGCAAAGGACTTGCCGAACTGCACATTCTGAATGGGAATTGCGCTGCTGATTCAGGCTATCATGGTCAGGGGGCAAATGTACGAACGCGGGGTCCATTCTGGTCGGAGGATTCTGTCACGTGGATTACCAGAACAGAGCAGGAGACCCCAGAGCGTTCGTTACATGTCTTTTATTTGGGGAAGCGTACAGGGTTAGCGGGAGACGCGATGACTGTCGAACGTCAGCAGCAACGACGTGAAGACACTTCGGAAGACGTAGCCGATCGTAGGTGGGACGGAAGCAGGTTGAGTTTACCGGGACTGAAGAGAAGATCGTAGCTTGGGATGGAAGCAGGTCGGATCGGAGGCAGGCAGGCAGAATCAGGTAAACAAGGCACAGGTAATCGGGAGCATTATACGGGGTACAGATGTTAATCCTCCGACAAGAAGTTCTCCGCGTAACGCGTTTAAAAGGGGAGCATTGACCAATCAGGAAGCACATTCCAGCGCGCCACATGATTACCCCAGGTGACTCCACTTGGGTAATCATGACAGAACCCCCCCCTCAAGGAACGGCTCCAGAAGTTCCCCAGGAAAAAAAATAAAATAAAATAAAAATAAACCCACGACACATCACAGAGTAACACAGGGAAATCAGGAGAGTCAACTCAGGACAGGAAGAATCAGACAGGACAGGCGGATTCAGAAGAGTCCAGACTCAGGGGGGTCGGATACAGAAGAGTCCAGACTCAGGGGGGTCAGATTCGGAAGAGTCCAGACTCAGGGGGGTCAGATTCAGAAGAGTCCAGACTCAGGAGGGTCAGATTCAGAAGAGTCCAGACTCAGGGGGGTCAGATTCAGAAGAGTCTAGACTCAGGGGGGTCGAACAGGCAGGCATGGGGGTCGAACAGGCAGGCATGGGAGTCGAACAGGCAGGCATGGGAGTCGAACAGGCAGGCATGGGAGTCATTGTGCAGTCATACGGCCGGAGGTGCCTTAGCCAATTTCGCCACGTCGCAAAGGACTTGCCGAACTGCACATTCTGAATGGGAATTGCGCTGCTGATTCAGGCTATCATGGTCAGGGGGCAAATGTACGAACGCGGGGTCCATTCTGGTCGGAGGATTCTGTCACGTGGATTACCAGAACAGAGCAGGAGACCCCAGAGCGTTCGTTACATGTCTTTTAGTTGGGGAAGCGTACAGGGTTAGCGGGAGACGCGATGACTGTCGAACGTCAGCAGCAACGACGTGAAGACACTTCGGAAGACGTAGCCGATCGTAGGTGGGACGGAAGCAGGTTGAGTTTACCGGGACTGAAGAGAAGATCGTAGCTTGGGACGGAAGCAGGTCGGATCGGAGGCAGGCAGGCAGAATCAGGTAAACAAGGCACAGGTAATCGGGAGCGTCATACGGGGTACAGATGTTAATCCTCCGACAAGAAGTTCTCCGCGTAACGCGTTTAAAAGGGGAGCATTGACCAATCAGGAAGCACATTCCAGCGCGCCACATGATTACCCCAGGTGACTCCACTTGGGTAATCATGACAGAACCCCCCCTCAAGGAACGGCTCCAGAAGTTCCCCAGGAAAAAAAAAAAAATAAATAAAAATAAACCCACGACACATCACAGAGTAACACAGGGAAATCAGGAGAGTCAACTCAGGACAGGAAGAATCAGACAGGACAGGCGGATTCAGAAGAGTCCAGACTCAGGGGGGTCGGATACAGAAGAGTCCAGACTCAGGGGGGTCAGATTCGGAAGAGTCCAGACTCAGGGGGGTCAGATTCAGAAGAGTCCAGACTCAGGAGGGTCAGATTCAGAAGAGTCCAGACTCAGGGGGGTCAGATTCAGAAGAGTCCAGACTCAGGGGGGTCGAACAGGCAGGCATGGGGGTCGAACAGGCAGGCATGGGAGTCGAACAGGCAGGCATGGGAGTCGAACAGGCAGGCATGGGAGTCATTGTGGAGTCATACGGCCGGAGGTGCCTTAGCCAATTTCGCCACGTCGCAAAGGACTTGCCGAACTGCACATTCTGAATGGGAATTGCGCTGCTGATTCAGGCTATCATGGTCAGGGGGCAAATGTACGAACGCGGGGTCCATTCTGGTCGGAGGATTCTGTCACGTGGATTACCAGAACAGAGCAGGAGACCCCAGAGCGTTTGTTACATGTCTTTTAGTTGGGGAAGCGTACAGGGTTAGCGGGAGACGCGATGACTGTCGAACGTCAGCAGCAACGACGTGAAGACACTTCGAAAGACGTAGCCGATCGTAGGTGGGACGGAAGCAGGTTGAGTTTACCGGGACTGAAGAGAAGATCGTAGCTTGGGACGGAAGCAGGTCGGATCGGAGGCAGGCAGGCAGAATCAGGTAAACAAGGCACAGGTAATCGGGAGCGTCATACGGGGTACAGATGTTAATCCTCCGACAAGAAGTTCTCCGCGTAACGCGTTTAAAAGGGGAGCATTGACCAATCAGGAAGCACATTCCAGCGCGCCACATGATTACCCCAGGTGACTCCACTTGGGTAATCATGACAGAACCCCCCCCTCAAGGAACGGCTACAGAAGTTCCCCAGGAAAAAAAAATAAAAAAATAAAAATAAACCCACGACACATCACAGAGTAACACAGGGAAATCAGGAGAGTCAACTCAGGACAGGAAGAATCAGACAGGACAGGCGGATTCAGAAGAGTCCAGACTCAGGGGGGTCGGATACAGAAGAGTCCAGACTCAGGGGGGTCAGATTCGGAAGAGTCCAGACTCAGGGGTGTCAGATTCAGAAGAGTCCAGACTCAGGAGGGTCAGATTCAGAAGAGTCCAGACTCAGGGGGGTCAGATTCAGAAGAGTCCAGACTCAGGGGGGTCGAACAGGCAGGCATGGGGGTCGAACAGGCAGGCATGGGAGTCGAACAGGCAGGCATGGGAGTCGAACAGGCAGGCATGGGAGTCATTGTGGAGTCATACGGCCGGAGGTGCCTTAGCCAATTTCGCCACGTCGCAAAGGACTTGCCGAACTGCACATTCTGAATGGGAATTGCGCTGCTGATTCAGGCTATCATGGTCAGGGGGCAAATGTACGAACGCGGGGTCCATTCTGGTCGGAGGATTCTGTCACGTGGATTACCAGAACAGAGCAGGAGACCCCAGAGCGTTTGTTACATGTCTTTTATTTGGGGAAGCGTACAGGGTTAGCGGGAGACGCGATGACTGTCGAACGTCAGCAGCAACGACGTGAAGACACTTCGGAAGACGTAGCCGATCGTAGGTGGGACGGAAGCAGGTTGAGTTTACCGGGACTGAAGAGAAGATCGTAGCTTGGGACGGAAGCAGGTCGGATCGGAGGCAGGCAGGCAGAATCAGGTAAACAAGGCACAGGTAATCGGGAGCGTCATACGGGGTACAGATGTTAATCCTCCGACAAGAAGTTCTCCGCGTAACGCGTTTAAAAGGGGAGCATTGACCAATCAGGAAGCACATTCCAGCGCGCCACATGATTACCCCAGGTGACTCCACTTGGGTAATCATGACAAACGGCTCCTTTACCTTTATTAACTTTAGCCAATAGTGACCGATTCAAAAGACGATTGACACACTAGTTAGCGAATTACGTCCTGAATAAATCAATATGAAGTTGTCTTTATTGTGGTCAAATTAGATCCTGAATTAAGTGTGCATAACACCAGTAGTGATCAATTTTTATACACGATTTGTATGCACAATAGTGAAAGAGACACAGAAAAAGAATTCAAATGATTACAACTATTTCACAATGTCTAAAAAATTAGCCAAAGTAAAACACACATTAGCAAAGGTTTTAGTGTTGAAAACTGGTCGTCTCCAAATGCCATTACTGACCTTTACAAAAATCTTTAAAATACAATTTTTAGTTTTTCAGACTTTGACCCAATTTGACAAGGTATCAGGTAAGGCTTTTAAGCTATTGTCTCACTTGTTTTCCACCTAAGATGCCCATGCCACACTCATATGGAGGCATTCAATTGCAAAAAATAATTCAGGCAATAATACAAACCTTCTATTTCTGTGTGTTGTTACTCAGATTACTCAATGTTAGTAGCACTTGCAGTGATTTCAATTTGAGACAAAGTTTCAGAGTCTTACTTTTCAAAATAGGCCAAAACCGTCCGTGTTCTGTAAGTGGTTCAATAACAGCATTCACTTGGAGTCGGAGTTGGGAGTTTGAGCAATTTTTCCTGTGCAATAAGGGGTTAACTTCTAAATGAAGTCTACCTGCTGCTTATTTTCAATAGAAACATTATGAAAAAAACAGTCCATGCAACTGGAAATTATCTGATGACTTGACTTGCTGTTAGTCTGCTAAAACACTATTACTAATTCTATTGTGTGTGGCTGTTATTTGTGCCAAATCCGAATACTTGATCTCACAATCGCCCCCTGGCTTGAGGCAAGATAATTGCATGCCTCACTACGCAATTGCTGAACTTACATTTTCATTGTATTACTAATATTTCTAACATAATGTGATTTCAGTTATTTCATTTAAAAAAAAAATCAAAAATGATATGTCCTTGATGAAAAGTGAGGCACAGCCTCCTTTGACTGCAAGTCACTGAATCAATTCTTCTGGGTGTTAGAGACTATTAGAGAATGACAATATTGAATGATTATGTATATGTTAATAAACTCTTCAACAATGATTTTTCTCTGTATTGAAAGGCTAGCTGTCAAGCGGTAACTTCCTTTCTTGCTATAAATTGAGCGTGCAGGTTAAACATGCAGACTATAAATCAGTTAACCGATGGTCAAACTTCTTAGGCTTTCTGCTCATACATCTGTTTTGCCAATTCTCCTTAAGAACCTCATGAGATGAAAATTCCCCAAGATGAAAGAGCAGAAATTGAGCCAGTGTAATATGACAGCTAAATTGACAGCAGTGGACCTGCTAAGCTGAAGGTTCAGGCAATCTAATGAAAGATTTCTTTGAGGGGCCATGCCAGCAGGTGAAAGGGGCTGAACTGTATATGATCTTTCCTCATATCATCTTCTGCACCCGCCGTCCATCCAGATCCTGCTGCCTTTTCTCTTCTGACTTAAAAAGAAGTGCTGTGCTTTGATTCTTATTTTTCCTGACAGTCATTCTGTCTAGCTATCCACCAACTTAAGCGTTCAAACTGTCCATCTAAATAGATAGATAGATAGATAGATAGATAGATACTTTATTCATCCCCGAAGGGAAATTCACTTTTCCAGCAGCATCCCTGAGCTGAGAACAATCGAAAATAACACGGGAGCTGCTGGAGTGGCTGCCATTCGTGACGGCGCCGGAGAAACGATTCAATTTGAATCATGTACAAACAAACAAACAATTGAATCATGTACAAGAAACGATTCAATTTGAATCATGTACAAACAAACAAACTAAATATTTATGTTTCAATAAGTGGAGTGTTAATAAAATGGGGGGAAAATAATTTCTGATACTGATATAACCAGGTAAAACTAATTTTAAGTTACCTGTCCAAATGAATGTTGTGCCATCTCACCTTTCCCACTCTCTCTCCTGCAGTTGACTTACCGTCTTGATGAGTGACCTCTTACCCCTCTTCACACCAGGTAGACTAATATCTATGCCATCTTTGTCAAATGCCAAGCAATTCGTTGTAAATGTAGCAAATCCAACCAGATGGATAAGAAGTGTTTGCATAAACAATCTCATACCATTCATGGTTTCTCCCTAATGTATGTTTTTTGATCACTTCAAATTGTGTATGCTGTATAACATTTTTTGTATTTTTTTGTTATCTCTTTTTTTTTTCTTGTTCGATCAAGCTCGTCATAGCCATTTGGGCTCTAATCCGGATCTTCTTAGTGTCAGTCGAAAAAAAAACTAAGAAATCGCTAAAGTATTTTTTTGGTGTTGTTTTTTTGGGTAAATTTAATAAACTTGTTTACACAAATTACCTTTGTTTTTATTCTACATAGCCTTTTTTGCTTTGAGGAAAATGTGCCATCATAGATAAAGGGAGCAACGGTCTGAAGTTGACAGGTATGTAATCTTCATGCTTTTTCTTAATGCAATTTTCCCAAAACTCTGATTTCTGTAACTTTTTCAAATTGCCCTCTTGCTCATTGGATGCATTGAATATCCAAAATGATGAATCTTAAATGAAAAACATGAATCTTTGTCTGTTGCCAGAAAATGTGCTCATACTATGTCTATTGTTCTTATTTATTTAATTTTTTATCCATCATAGCAAATAGCATCCTTTCAAAAAGAAAAAAAAATCTTATCTAACAGATGGTAGAAAATTTTGCTCATTTTAGGATATTAAAAAATATATATAATAAGCAAGATAATCTACCATATTTTAGCTCAGACACACATTTGAATACAAATGTTCTAATTTTAGTGAAAAAAACAAATGGAATCATCCTAAAATTTAAATACAATTTTCTGTCAATTCTGTATTCATTTCAGTTTAAACCCATTTTCCACCTTCAAGGAACAGTACACTTCAAAAAATATAATGATTTGCCCTATTGGCAGCAACAATTTTTCATTATGGGTATAATTGTGTTTATTCCATTATAACTGATCTTAATTCAGACAACGTATTATTTAAATAATCTTTAAAATATCTAGTTTATATTAAATACTTTTGCCTTCTTTTCAGGATTTTTTTCGACTTATATTAGAAGAAAACATGGTTGACTAAGCCAATTTGTTTACCTGATGCGATAAAAGACAAGTTTAAATATTGTCTTATCTTGGTTGTTTTCCTAGTAGACTATCTTAATACCAGAAAAAAAAAAATCTGATTTAAGATGGACAAAAATCTCTGCCAATGATGTGGGATAGGATTGTTTTGCAGTGGCCTCTCAAATTAATAAGACAATGAGCCCAAATAGCTGCAAAAATATCCAAACGTATAATCAGGCTTATAGTGGAAGGTTTGGACAAGGTTAGTGTATTCCCAAACTTAAATCATGTAAATTAAAGCGAGTCTCGGTCTTAAATAACACTTCCATCTATTTTGGCTGCAATCTGTTCCAAAACTTGTCACCCTTCTAAGCATTCTCCTAGCATGCTTGAAATTCCCTTTGTTGTAACATTAAAGGACTGTTTCTTACATTAGCATTTTTATTTCAAAATATCTCCTCCAATCCTGGCACCACACTGAGTGCAGTCAATTCTCCAGAGAAGTGTTTGGCATGTGGAGGGGCGTGATCGTTTTTTCAGGGGTGGACCAGTATTAGCAACATGCAGTTAGCTGATGAGATTTTAAAATCTTGCATTGAGAAAAAAAAAGTGTTTTTGCCATATATAGATGCCCGTTTGTATCCCCGCATCAGGATTTAGAGCTGGAAAAATCCCACACTTGCATATAAATTGCCAATAAGATCCAAAAACCGCTGGTGCAAAGCATCAATCTGGAATCAAATCGCATTAATGAGCATTATTCAAATTCAAAACGAGTGCTGGTGATGTCTTCAGACTGCAGCTCAAGACCAAAATTGTATTTTTCACCACATTGCAATTTGTACCCGACACCCTCAACCTTGCGCCACGCCCCATCAGCCACCCCTTGAGCAAGTGGGGGACAATATGTTGTTCTAATATGCTAATTCTTCATTAAGGATTCTGTGAAAATGAGCGTGTGAGATCGTCACATCATTAAAAGTTAGCATTTGCAATGTCGTATGCTAATCAGGCCAGATGGAACCGTTTTCTGTCCGTGAATATGGCTCCATGTGTGTCATTGCCTGATCACTCTGAAGAATCATTTTTCCTGGGGTATAAAAAATGTTATGACTGTTGTACAAGAAATTATACCTCTACAAATTTTGGGGGGATATAAAGCAGATTTTAGATTGACCGGATCAAAGATTTATTACATAAAATGGGCGCCTCCATGTTGTTATTATTGTTAATAGGTAAGTCCAAGAGTAGGTTTGGCCTTGTATTTAATCTTTATTTTGAGTGTTTACTGAACTATGAACTTATCAATTTTCTTACAAAACTGTATATCGTTGTGTGAGCCCCTTATCTTATATGTCAAATAAACTCATCCATCCATTCTTTTTCCACATATCCAGTATTGGATCCTGTGGGAAGAAACTGTAAGCCCAGATCTCCCAATCCCCAACCAGTTCAAATAGCTTAAGGATGTAGTCTCTCCAAGGTGTTCTGCCCATGAGATATGCCCGGAACACACTCAAGGAAGTCATCCAGTACAAGTATTTGCCAGATGCCAGAGCCACCTCAACTGGCTTGAGACATAGTCTTTCCAGCATGGCCTATTTGTCCCTCAGTCCCGCTTTAGGTGGGACATGCCCGGAACACCTTCTGAAGGAGTCCTCCAGTAGGAATCCTCACCAGATGCCCGAGCCACTTCAACTGGATAATGTAGTCTTTTCAGTGAGCCTTAGGAGTTATTCCCGGGTTATGCCCAAAACACTTCCTGAGGAGATGTCTAGGACGAAATCTTAGCAGATGATTGAGTCGCCTTATCTGGTTTCTTTCATATGTCAAATCAACGTTTGACTTATTTTGAAATCATACTGTAGTTTGAGCCAAACTAGCACAATTCCATCCACTCACTGCAAGATAAAATTAAATGAAATACCAAATATATGGAGACATGTAGCAAACCCTTTTTCTGATAGTTACTTTTGTATGTTTCACTGGCGATCTGCTTCAAAATGAGGATAAAAAATAGAAACACAAAAACCACCTTAAGTAATGTTATACCAGTCCCAGAGAATACATGTCAGGGGAGCATCACTGCACAGACTTTTTTGGACTTTCTAAAAATGATTCCTGGAAAACTATTCAATTTCCAAATGCTGGCAGTCATTACCATGATCAGTATTTCCCTCTGTACTTTTTCCATTTAGTTTCCACCAGTCTGTTCTGGTTCTGTTCGTTCATTTTCAGCATATACTGAATTGAAACACATTTGACCCAATAGACATCCTTGTTTGTGACACCTTGCCTTCAACAGCGCCCGCAAACTAGTAGTCTTATTTTCTATCATGTTGTCCTAATCCCCAGGACAATTTGAGGTAATCACAACACAGTTTAAAGAAAGTGCACAGCAACAAAAAGTTGTTTTGGAAGTTACAACAGTCCCTTGTGTAAGGCACAATATAAGAACAGAAAATAGGTGTCTTTATTTATCTCTTTTTTTCCCTTTTTCCTGGAAAAACTTTGCACATCCCCATGGACTCATGTATTTCTAAGAATACACAATGGTCTCTGTTTGTGTTCATTTTAAATTCATAGCCATACCCAATTATAAGGTGCTGGGATTTCTTTTTTCTTTTTTTGTGCATTTGTGCTATGAATAACCTTTTGAACCTGAAGATTCAGTTCATAAAAATTGTAATTACTGTATCTGTTGATGATTGTCACAATTGTAATTGCTTATTAAGATTGAACTGTAAAGCTTTATTATTTTTTTAAATTTTTTGAATGTGTGTATTTATAAATGTGTTAAGTTATGCACATCGACTAATGAGGCGGATGTTATGATAAACACCATGGGCATGTATACTGTCATGATATTCTAATGTACTATTTTTATTATCTTTACTTAAGGGAAATTAAGAAAATACGCAATCAACATTTATTTTTGTTACGAGGCCTTAAGTTTCGGAGTATTGGCTTTTTAATATGATTTACAGTGACCTGTGATGGGCAAATACGTGAAGTAGCATGAAATGCTCTATTAAACACTCAAAATATAGAACAAACTCTTTTACAGGCTCAATCATTTGTTTGACGAATAAAAGTATTGTAGTAACAGTTTTAACAGATAACTGCAGTTTCTTACTAAGTAGCAGAGGCTATATGGTATTGAAGGCACTGGCGAAGTCCAAAAATGTAATCCTCACAGCCCCCTTAGCCTTATCCAGGTGAGAGAGGGATCGGTGTAGCATGTAGACTATAGCATCCTCCACTCCCACCTCCTCCTGGTAAGCAGGTTGAAGATGTGCTGTAGAGGGTCTCCCAGCTCCAACACACAGGCCTTCAGCAGTCAGGGGGATATTCCATCTGGACCAGCTGCCTTGCTGGTTCGCAGCCTCCTCAGCTCTCCACACACCTGGGCTGCAGTTATCTTGAGTGGGGGGATGTCTTCCTCCATGCTGGTGTCCTGGTATATGGCGCACCCTTAAAATATTCCTCTGTAAGCTATGTATTTCATGGACATGTCACATTGGACTATAAGGTGCATGAAAAACAAAAACCAAAAAATCTGATTTTAAAACCAAATTAACTTAATTCATTCATAAATGGGCCTGAATGTAGAAACATTTCACTATATACTTAAGCATATCTATTTATTTGGTCCCCTTTAGGGAATTTCTTTTTACTGATTGTACCGAGGGGGTACAGTCACTGCTGTCGCAGCAGAGTGTGCACCAATTGACCAACTTACAGCACCTGGTAATCAACAGACTGTCTCCCATACAAAATTGGGTGTTCTCAGGTTGGTATGGCCGTGAACAGGTCAAGCTGTTTTTATTAACCGTATTTTGGTCTATTTTTGATGCGCGAAGTCCAAGTGTTTATACGGGTGTTGGAATCCTTGAAAATGCTTGAATTTTAATGTTGTGATTTCAAGGTTTAAAAAGTGTTTAAATTTTTAATGCTATGAAATGCTTGAAATGTTGACATGTTTCTCGTCGGTTTGACTCGATAGACCAAGCATTAAATGAAGAAAAATAAAACAAGTTTGCTTAAAAATGACTCTATAGTGGCTTAGCTATGCCATTCCATTTCTTCTTCACTCATGATTACTGGCAGCTGCCATTCATTCGCATGGCATTGTCTTATCATGCGTCATCAACCCAAAAGTATTGAGCCCAAAAAGACAGTTGAACACTACACCTAAAGAAGGCAGTATGAAATGCGTATTAGTGCAAGTGTTAAGTATTATTAATTGGCATTTATTATTGACCATGTAAAAAAATAAGGTAGTGTTTCCTAATGGTAAATTTTAATGGAAAGATCTTTCTACAACTGAAAATGTAAGCTAGTCATTTTTAACCAACATCTAAATGGGGGGAGATTTGTCTCAGAAATATTTACACAGGTAAATATTTGTACATACCCACAAATATAGTCACGAAATACTATCTAAAAATCATATGTCTGGATAAATGCGCACACAAGATTAAAATTCGCATATGAAAATTGAATACATTTGTGGATCTGCAAAATAAATGATTTCCACCAGTTCTCTTCTTTTATGGTCCTTGAAAATTTGAAAATTGGCTTTGAAAGTTCTTAAAAGTGTTTAAATTTGGCCAGTAAAAAGGTGTATAAACCCTGTAGTCCGGAAAACATGGTATGTAGGTACATAAGAGCACACATATTTATCTGCTCCATTATCGTTTAAATTTTAACATTACCTTATCATTACTCATAATTTGTAATTGCAGTATGTTAAACTTGTTAGAATTAAAGTGAGGTAAAATGTAATATGTTTGAAAAAACATTTTATCGATACATATTCATGCATGGATTCATCGCGCTATTATCTTGTCAAGATGAGGTCACTGTTCTATTCAAGCCGATGATGTCATTTCCTTCAAAAACAACCCCGGCTTCCTCTCCTGAGGGCCTTATCGCTTCAGCTTATCCTGTCGAGTGCCCTTGAAGGCTTATTTTGCTGTTCCTGCATCACCCACACATATTTAAACACAGCATTGGATTTTAATCCCTTTATGCAACTGCTTTGGGCTTTTATTTATTTTTCAAAAAACTTTGTTTCATTTCTGAAAACTACTGTACGTCAAATTAAATGCAGGGTTTGTACACCTTATTCATTACCAAATTCAAACACTTTTTAAGGACCTTTAGAGACATTTTTCCAATTTCTCCAGTACCTTTAAAATAATAAATCCAGTGTGAATCATGTATTTTGCAGAGCCACAAATATATCCAAACCAGCTCGGTGGCCTTGGGGGTATGGCGCCCGCCCCGAGACTGGGAGATTGTGGTTCAAGCCTCGGCCCGGTCATACCTAAGACTTAAACATTGGTACCCGTAATCTTGCGTGTGCATTTGTGAAGTCATATAGATCTTGAGTACATTTCAAATATACTTGTTTTTGAGACAAACTACTTCCGATTTAGGTGTTGGGAAACAAATGACAGTAATATCTTGAAGGGAGTTCTTCCCAATACAATTGACCACTGGGAAATACTACCTTAATTTTTTTGCATGGCCCTTGATAAATGTCCATTATTGATACGTAATCCTTGCAGTATTACACATTTCATAGAGCACTGTTTAGGCATGCACTTGTTATCATGGGCACAGCCTGCAGGGAATTATGACTGATCCTGTGTTGAAGCATTTTAAATTAAAGCTATTGCCAGCTACAGTTACTCACAAAGTAAAAAGAAATGGAATGGCAAAGCGAGGCCACGAAAGATCAGTGTAATTTTTAAGCAAATCTAATTAGAAACATGGCAACAATGTCAAGGATTAACAATAACTTCACCCAAAATGCAAAGACATTTTCACCCTTTCATTTCAACACAACAGAATTAAAGCATTTTAAAGGATTGCAAGCGCCCATCTGAAACCTGTATATGAATAGACAGTCCAGTAATGCAGATGTTTGACTAAATGAAAGCAGCTGACACAGCAATAGTCTCGGAGAATATTAAAGCCTGACCATTTCAAGGCCCAGCTAAGCGTCCATGAGAGTCATCCAAGTGGAACGTGTATTTCTTTTAATAAGTTCAGTTAAAGGAAAAAACAATTGCGAACACTTAGAAGAGGTTAAATGTAGCGGAGCACAGCTGTAGCCAGCGTGCAATAACAAGGGTTGGGTTGTTGCGTTCGGCCAGTTTAATCGCAGCTCGTATGAGCTTTCAAGCTGGGGAATTTTTTTTTCCACCCTCTCCTCGCTTTGGTTCTCAGGGTTAGGTTGATATGGGCTCAGAGTTTGAGAGCACTATACACCCATGTGTGTTTTTACAATTCTCTGCCACATGTGTTATCAGCTGAGCCACGAATGTGGGAAACCCCCTCAAGCGGAATGACATCATGCACTAAGCCAAGTTGGAAAATGTTGAACGCGCCGGGTGGAGTTGAGGCAAATGCGAGGAATTAGACGGCGGAAAACCAATTAAAAGAATAAACATGACAATGAAGTGGAATATGGATAATGTTCAATGAGACTTAGCTCTTCTACCCTTCTGAATTGCCATATATAGTTGTCAATAGCAGTGAATGAGGTAAAGGAAACCTAATGTGCCAGGCTGTATTAACCTTATGGTAATTTCATGCAATATGCTTCAAACTCACAGTCCCTGCAGTGTCCAATCACTCATCTTTTGTCAACACAACAGTTTGGACCCTTCACTTTGAATTTCAACTAGGCTCCTGGAAGCTCATATCATGCAAGGCACAAGCACAAAAACGTCATATTAAAAGGAACGGTGTGTATTAAATGACCACTATATGTCACTGTATGGTGTAAAAAGCATACAGAACTATACAAACTAAAAAACTTCATTACCAATAACCCATTCGGGACGTGACCTGGAAAACATTGTACTAGCAAAGAGCCAAGGAGACAGTCTTTGCATGTTTAAATAGTGACGAGGGCGATTAGTAATAGGACTGTGAGGAGGAAACCTCAACCGGGAAGTGTGTACAATTATGGGGGATTATATATCGCGAAAAACAGTGATGGATACAGAGGAAACCAAGATAGAAACGGGATTGAGACACTAAAAGTGATGAAAAAAAGCATCATTAAGTCAAGTCAAGTCAAGTCAAGTCATTTTTATTTGTATAGCCCTAAATCACGAAGAGTCTCAAAGGGCTTCACAGATTGTTACACTATATTACACAAACTATTTTCAACCGACAAGAGGAGTAGGTTATTCGTATGCAATGGAGTAGAAGTGAGTTTTAAGTTTAGATTTAAACATTTCCACTGAGGTTGCAGATCGAATCTCAGGGGGAAGAGCATTCCACAGCACCGGTGCCCGGATGGAGAACGCTCTCGAACCAGCAGAAGACTTCTTTGCTCTCGGGATCATCAGAAGACCAGCACTCTCAGATCGTAGGCTTCGGACCGGGACATAGTGGCAGATCAGATCTGAAAGATAAGAGGGAGCAAGTCCATGTATGATTTTGTACAATACTAAGAGAACTTTGAAGTCACATCTTTGGCTAACTGGGAGCCAATGCAGGTTAGCCATAATCGGTGTTATGTGATCGTACTTTTTTGTCCTAGTTAAAAGCCTCGCTGCGGCATTTTGTACTAGCTGAATTTTTTTCCCCAGCGTTTTGGAGGTTTTTGTTTATCCATAGCAGCAAGATGGGGGACAGTTATGTCAGTTCATTTAGGTGAGGCTCATGTTGGGTACAGTAAATATAAATTTCTCAAGAAATATATATATTTTTTAATGTAATGTTTTTTTTTACCATTAAAGAAGTAATCGAGTGTCATTACTGAAGAAAAAACAACAGAACATAATTTGTTTAATCCATAGTTCAAAGTTACGATTGTGCACGATTGTGCAGTTGGTCAACAACGTTCTACAGCACGGATGCTTTAATTACCTAGGAGAGGTGCTGTTGTTTTTTTTGTTTGTTGGTATTTTTTTTGTTGTGATTGGGGCATCCTTCTTCCTAGTTATAGTTGTCCCCACAGATAATTTTTACTTTAAAAGAAAAGTCAATGTCATTGCATCTGTTGAAATATGTGTCGCTGCTTATTTAATCATGATTGTACAAGTTCTTCATTTATGACATTTTTATTATTTCATTCATTTCCAATCCCTTTACCGATAGTTTTAAGTCATAATTAATGCACTTCTTGATAATTCATCGACTGCATTTATATTTAAGGTATTTGCTTCTTTATGTAATTACTCGACTTATTACTATACATAACCATTCAGTAGGTATTCAGTGTCTTGAATCATTGTTTCAAGCGGTATTTTTAGTCTGCAGCTAGAATCAAGTTCTACTACAACTTCCACTACCTCTAAAGTTTATTTTTTGTCATGGCTCTCCTAGTTTAAAAGTGATTGTCAGCCATTTTAAAGCACACTCCTGAAACCTTTGTTCTGTACCTTAGGGGCCGGTCACACAGCCGTTTGCGGCTGAATCACGGCTAAAATTTTGCGTTTTTTTTTGCCCGTGGTTGCCCGCGATGGAAAATGCGCAAAATTGGCCAACCCGCTGTTCATCGGTGGTATGCCCGCAAAACAGACGCCGGCGACTGTTCCGCTTCCTCATCGTGTCATTTCTGCATCATTTTCTCGTGTGGACCACGGGTATAAAAGCTCCCGAGCCGGTGTTGTGCCCAAATCCGACTCCTACGCAACACCACCACCCCCCACCCCCTCGCGTGAACGCGCATTCTGCTGCGATCGCATTTTGTAGAATACGATCACACTTTATTGTTTAAATAAACGCGTTATATAGACTAGGATCTCCCAATTGTTATAATTAGCTCGCTTTATTGTTTTAATAAGCGTTTTATATAGAATACGATCGCTTTTGTTGGAAGCGCAGCAGAATGCGCGTTCACGCGAGGGGGGGAGGATTTACCGTTCGATTACGTTCACAACAAAAACAAAGACGGAATGGTTTAAGTTGTATTACATTCCCAACTAATGCAAGACGAAGTGGTTTTGATTATATGTTCGCCATTACATTCCCTAAAAGTGAGATAAAACGAGGTAAAAGTGGTTGTAGTAGCGAGGGGATGCAAATCTCGGCAGGGATGCATTTCTCGGATAACACCGGGCTGTAGAAATCATAACCGCTCAAGACACAGTCCCGTGAAGATCAAGATTTCAAGCTATGGCATCATTTTTATTTTATTATCTTGAAAAGAAATGTCAAGAAATAAAAATGGATTAAGACGAGGTCACTACGCTGACGTGTGCTCGGCAAATCGCGCTGTATATACGCGGAGAAAGGCGTTTGACTGTCACACGCGTAACACGCTAATTTCACGGAATAACACCGCGATACAGGCGCAGAACATGCTATTATCATGCTCCACCCACGATTAGCCGCTGAAATTTCCCGTCCTACCCATGTGTAACCACGCCCTGGCCGCGGCCAGAGCACGTCGTTCCGCGTCATTTCCGCGTCATTACCTCGTGTTGACCACGTGTGCGGCACGCGCTTTAACACGTGCTCAAACTTTTGAGCAGCTCAAAAGTTTTGCGCGCGGCCAACCACGTGTGAATTTCCGACCGCGAGTAAAGCACTGCTGTTTCTCGTCTATATGGCGGTCTCAAAATGTCCAAAAACGCCCAACAGCATCTGCTTCACGGCCAGAAATTTCTGGCCGTGGTTCAGCCTCGATACGCACGTGAAAGGCTGTGTACCCGCGCTCTGAAGAATTGAGCAGCGCAAAATGTTTTCGCGCTGCCACCCGCGCGCGAATTTCCGACCTCGTGTTAAGCACTGCTGTATCTCGTCTGAATGGCGATCTCAATGCGTCCAATAGCGTCCGCCTCAAAGGCAGAAATTTCTGGCCGTGATTCAGCCGCAAATGTCTGTGTGACCGGCCCCTTAAATTGACTGGAATTGTTATGTGTATGCATGTATATAATGCGTATGCAATCTTATTGTTGTGTCTATTTGTAAAAGGTGTTTTTAACTGGGGAAAATATTTGGGTGAATATTTTTGTTACTTTTTTCATCCGGTACCTTTGGTCCAAATTTAACCATACATTCTAACATTCAAACAAACAAAGTGTTTGAAATATTGGTAACATTGCTCAAAAACTATAAGTAATTTTAAAGTTGCAGTAAGTAAAGTAACACATTTGGCCCAGACCCACTCTGTGTTTTGCCATACACTACAAGGTACAACATCTGTAAGTAAATTTACAATGTAAAGATGTGATTTGTAATCCTAATAACGACCCTAATGTGCATTGTACAGGATCCAGCCTTAAATCCAATATCCTGGCCATGCTGACATTCTCACCATTATTGATGAACTCCACCGTAATGTAATCAAATAAATTGATTTGGAGATTCCAATCGATTTTCCTCCATGCAAAATCATTTTGCACACTGGCGCAGTCAGCTGTTCAGTGTTATAACAGCTTGAAGAGCTTAAGGCGGGGTCCAGTGAAAGTCAAGGGTTTAACCTTGTTAGTATTTCATATGTTGTATAATGCATAACAGTGCAAGATAAGCAGAAGCTGGAGTCAAGCATTCGTGCTTATAATGTTATGTAAGAGAAAACCACCAAACAGTGGATATGATTTATCCATTGAAAATATTGATAACAGGCAAAAATTGACTAAAATGCCTGTAACCTGAATGCAGATCATTTTGAATTTTTTTTTTATCACATATGAAATATTAATATTATAATAACAGTGCTAACTAAAGGCAAAGGTCTAAAATACTTTTAATTGAGTTTGAGGTTTCCCGAGAAGATAACTTTGTATTCTTGTAGTTAGTCAATTATATAAAATGGCAAGTAGGCCAAAGGCAATGGAACATTTTTTAAGAGGAACCTGACTTGAATATAAACAGGGAATTAAATGAGATTTTATGGGATTAACAATGGCGGTGATGTGGTTTTATTGGAAGTGCAGGTTTAAGGAGATTTTGTAACTGACTCACAGTGGTAACTTGAACTTCTTTTCTTTTTATCTAAATTAGAATTTGCAAAAAATATCATTATTCTTTGAGTCTGTTCCCCAAGCCAATTTGAGGTTGTTTCATGAATTCTTAAGTTTCCACAGGCACATATTGTACCATCTGGAAACTGTGCTGTGTTTTAGGTAAGTAGAAATAAAGTTCAATTCTATTTTTATGGGGCGGCACGGCGGAAGAGTGGTTAGCGCATCCGTGGCACAGTTCTGAGGTCATGGGATCAAATCCAGCTACCATCCGTCCTGTGTGGAGTTTGCATGTTCTCTCTGTCTTCCTGATTGTTAAATCGCCACTAAAAGAAAGCCAATATTCGCATCAGCAGCAATACCAAGTACTAATACATCAAAAAAGAAACATTTAAAAGATATCAACACTAATACAGGTACTGAGTATTTTTCCTGGCCTATAAATAGTTTGTATAAAATATCAACAGTGTAACAAATTTTGTATACTATGTAATATATTTTTTTTTAGATTGAAATAGTACTATCATTTGCACATATGAAAAAGTCACATCCAAGAAGGTTGTCGTCGGCACTGAGATGATCTTGATTCATCACTGCATAATACACCTGGAAAAGCTGTGTATTTTTTTTCATTGTACATTACTTCTTCTTCTCCCTTATTTTATGTAGTTTAATAATTGATAGAGAATTTCTCTTTTTTTCATTTAAAATATTTTATGCCACCTTTGCTAAAAATGTAAAATATAGGCTATCGATGTTCCCTTAATAATACCATGTAAAGGGGACTTTTAAATCAAGGGAATGTGTCTTTTCTACCTGTTAAAATTAAAGACAACAGAGCTATAAGAGCTATATGAAAGTATGTTTTATCCATCTAAACATATTAGAGTATATTTGTTAGCTTATGTTAAATTAGGTTCACTAGACTAGCTTTAATTTAAAATGCTTCAACACAGGATCAGTCTGGCGCTCGACTTGTATCTTAACTTTGTATGGTTCCCTTTTGAATTTGACACCCCTTATTTAGTGCTTTGTGATCATTTGCATGGTCAATTTTGAGTTATCAATTCTAACAATATTCTTAATGCTATCTCTGTCTTTTGTGATCGTTTTTGCTTGCTCAGATTGATCCATTTATAACGCATTTTTTTTGTAGCCAAAAAATAACTCCAAGTCTGGATCCAGGTTAATCATGTGGCGTTACCATAGTAAATTACCATATACGTGCAAACATTGATAGGTCGAAATATATTGCTGACTACATTTGCACAACACTGAATGCAACAAGATTCAGACCCAAATCGCGGCAGTGAATGCACTGAATTTGAACCATTTGACCACCTAGGGTTATAGATGACTTAGGAAAAGGGTTTGGATATCATCTAATCATAACACTATTTTTACTCACAGGGCACAATGTTGTAATGGAGTATTATAGGAAATAGTTCAGCCAAAACAATGTTGTACAACACGAATCGCTTTGCATACAATGTTGTTCAAATGCAATCAACAATATTTTTCGACGGATCAATCATTGCTCAATCCTAATTTCCGACACAAAAACAACATTTGTGACCCACAATGCTTAATTTTAGCCTAAGAAAAAGTGAATAAAATGTATACAGATTATTTTCATAAAAGAATTAGGAGTATGTGTCATACACAAGTGCACAATTATACATGTATGAATACGTTATATACTTGAAATATAGAAGATTTTGCTTTTAATCCAACAAGAACTGATTCAGAATGATCTCCACCCACTGTGTCTTGAATAAAATAAAAAGTATTGAAGTCATTTCCTGTGACTGGCAGTCCAAGGTAAATTATTTTTGATGTAAATTCACGTCAGTTCCATTTCAAAAGAGAATTTACCATTGGACTTTTAGTCTGTGTTTATTGTTTTGTTTCTTCCTGTGCTCAGCGAGCAAGTTTATGTAAACATGATAAATCTGCAGAGTTCATCCAAGAACTGGATGTTCCAAAATTTTGAACGGGTAAACAGGATTACATCATCGTTGTTATCACAACAAGACAAAAGTGACTGTCACGATCACTGCACATGGACATTGTCGGGTGCGTTACTGAAAAAGAACAATGAGTTACTTCATTTCAAATGTAACTCGGTTACCACACCCTGATTGCTGACAGCAAAATTAGCATTTTACTCTGGAAAGTAAATATCTACTGGTAATTAGTAATAACTTGGAGAAATTGGAGTTTTTTCACCCAATTGTGAAACAACTGCGTCTGTCTAATTTGCCAAGAGTCTGTGGCTGTTTTCAAAGAATATAATATCAAGTGGCACCGCAAGATAAAACATGCTGACTACAGAAAGCTAACCAGAAGCGAATGTTGTGAAAAGGTAACTGGAAGCCATTTTTCACAAGACCCTGTGAGTCAAATGAAAATGCTATAAAGGCGTACCAAATATGGCCCGCTTTCTGAAAAGTTTGGACACCCCTGCAGTAAACCCTTCATATTTCTTGGCTTATGCAATCTTGAGAACTTGTAAACAACCAAACAGCTAGGTCACTCCAAGTATATTTGGTCTCTGGGCGTCAAACCATTTCTGGGTACTGTCCAAGATATTTTTCTTTTTCTCCAGGAATGGTTTATTGCAAACATAATTTTACAGATGAAAAGACCAAAATTCAGCACACTTTTATCGCAAATTCTGTGCTTACGTTTGCCACATTGATTGAGTTGGTTTGTTGTCCATGGATAAGCCACGCCCCCCCTGACCTGGTACTGCCTATCATTTACTCCTGGTGACACCCAACTAAACATGCGCATATTAACTGAACCCCTTATTCATATTTGTGAATTTAGCTCAGATGCAGGTGTATACGGGAGAGAGAATATCTCCATGATGAGAAATACCGTGATGTCGTACTCTATGGTGAGACAGTGCCACCATAACCCTATTCAGTTGTACTTTTTAAGTAGAAATAAACATGCCCAATCATTGTATCTGGTGAAACGAAGGTTGTATGAGACAATGTTAGTGTTGAAGGATGAAAAATTCCCATTTCATTATCTGCATTTAATGAGTAACATCGAAACAAGTAGAAGAGTAGTAGTAGAGTTTCAAAATGTTACTAATAACACTTTACCAAGAGCAGTAATTGCATTGCAGGTATGTGTTCCTTTATAACGCATTCCTATACACCAATCAAAATGACAACATCTTTAAGCTTTCTGTTTGTGACAGTCCAAAGTGAATTTCAATCCTGAAACTTTTCCTCCTTTTCAGATCTGTCAGCAACATTTCTGTAAATTGAAGCTGGCCGCTCTGACCTCATCCTCACGATGCAAAACAATGACTAAAAACTCTAATCCCGACAAAAAATAGACATACGTTTCAAAGGAGAAAATAAATGACGGCAGTAAAAAAGATCTTTCACAGGCGCACTCAGTCGTCTGTCTTTCTGGAAATCAACTTTGAGAGCGTATGAAAGTGATTCTATACAGCAGCGAACCAGAGACACGGTTCATGAACTACGGATAAAAATGCTCAGACCTTCGTTATGCAACCCCGTCCCACATACCCGTGCAACGTTCCGTGTGAATCAACACCATAACATAAAGTCACTCATAAAACTCTAGAGTTTGATTTGGGACCGCTCTCAGGCACACAGGCTAAATTCCCAGACGTGAGCAGCGCAGTTTAAAATTAATGATCAACATTCAAGGATAGAAAATTCATAACGCTTAAGATTAAAACCCCAAATGCAACAAACTCGGCATTAGGACTCAGCAAACCAAAATCATTTTCACTTTCGAGAGCAAATTAATGCAGTATTTTTCAACAAGCAGGCATGAAAATAGGTCAGGGGTTACAAGGTAAGAAGGGTGTGGGGGAAATACCATATTTATTCCTTATAACGTGAACATGTCTCTATCGCGCACCCCTAATTTTTGATCAAAAATTGATATACAATTTGGTTTCGCTTTTTATCAGCTCAAACTAAGCATCGTGACAAACGTTGAATACGTGCGGCCATGATTAAAATATTTTATTGACGACGTAAACTATGTACACAATACCAACGTACAATGTACAATGTATTTATTTATTGTCCTTCAAAGTCAAACTCATCAACACAAATTGTACACCAAAGAGTTATTTCCCTCGTTGTGCTTTTTTGCAATTATCTATATCTTTCAGGACGATTTTCTGCTTTCTCCATTCCCTAATATTCATCTTTGGTACCGTGAATAAAAATGGTGTAAAAATGAGATAACATTGAATGCCCTTCTCTCTCATCTACAGCACCGCTGTTCCAATGATTAGGATTCAGCACTCTCACCGCCACGACTCCGGTTTGATTCCTGTTGCATCACAAGTTTTGCAGTTGTGGTCAGTGATATTTTTGACTGATCAACTATTGCAGAAATACGGAAATTTACCATGAACCATCGTGTATTACACCACTATAACTTTGAGTTAAGGTAAAAAAATATGCAGTTGATAAACGAATAAATATGGTCCTCACACCCGTGTGAGCTACACTGATTTTACTTCAAATGCACTGGCCCAAACGCCTGACTCACTCTGGGAAATCTCATGATAACTCGCTTCCCTGAAACATGTCATTCGTTCGGATCTATACACTTTGTGTTGGTCACCCTTCCTGACTTAAAAACAGCAAACTTAGAATAAGTAGGTGTGGTAAAATCGCAGAAAGTAAACCGTGATACATCAAGGGCTGGCTGTACTATTAATTTATACAACATGATAACATAAGCTTTGAAATGAAATGAAATGATATGCATTTATATAGCGCTTTTCAAGTCAAGACTTCCCAAAGCGCTTTACAGGGTGTTTCACATTTCCCAATAGCGGCCGTGCAGCCATGTAAGGCGCTAACCTGCTTATTGGGGGTATTAGGGGTTCAGTGTCTCACCTAAGGACAATTCGACATGTAACACGGAGGAGCCGGGATTCGAACTGCGATCTCTTGATCCCAAAATGAGTGCTCTACCTCCTGAGCCACTGCTGCCTTAAAAAATATTTAACTGGTACCATGAAATGATTTTAAACTTTTTCAACTTACAGAGTCCATCAGATTTGTTTTTTTTTATGAAAAAAAGTGCATTGGCACAAAGCATGTTGAGAAAAACAGAATTACTGAATCCAGGAAGCCAAATTGAGAAGCCTCCAAACGGCATTGAATACAAAGCAAGGAAGCGATTGCTATTGGTAGTACTCAAGCAATGTGACTAACTGAGGATGTCTTTTTGATTTCCACGCATGGATTACCACCCTAAAAGTAAGGGCATGGTGGGAAATGATGACCACAGTGCTGGAAAATCATGTTTGCATGCAGTCAGCAGTTTCCAGGAAGAGCTCGGCTCTTCGTGTGTGTAGAGGTTAAAAGATGGGCCTCAGAAAAAAGAAAAAAAATCCTTTCATTTATTTAGCATTGAAAGAAATGTGATGAGAGCCTTCTGCCACAACTGTGCTGCATTTTGTGCGTCAGTAGGTTCGACTCCAGGGATGTTTGTGAAGAGATTTGATACATGGTTCTTCCATGCGCCATTAAAATAAAGTACGTCAGACATCAATTTTAGAGATCACATAATTTTCTGGGACAGTTTGTGGATTTTAATGCGCATTTGAATGAAATCGTTTTGGGTCTACCGCAAGCCGATCAAGTATTAATCTATATAATTTCCTGTCACTCATATCCATTTTTTTAGGGATATGGGAATAGATTTTTTTAGATGCCTGGTGATGCAGTTGTTTTTTTAGGACTTGGTTGATATCAAAATGGACATTGCTTTTGTGGACATTAATAGAACTGGGTGCTTTTGTGGGATAGAGCGCAGACAACTGCAATTGGATAGAAGCGGCTCCTTTCATTTCTATAATATACAAATGCGGAGAGTACACAGAGAGCTTGACAATGTGAAAAAATAAAGATGTAAAAGTAATTGGCGAGGTTAAGAGTAACCTGGTCTCAAACATGGGACACCTCGATGGGGAAGCCATATTTGAATAATGATTAGGTATAGCCAGGTTTCTAACCCAACTCGTTTTCTTTATTTCTCGTATTGTTTTGTTCTTTCATTGCTTCCTTGTTTCCCTTATTTATGTCCTTGTAGATGTGTGTTTTTTGCACCATAGGTGCCACCGTCCGAAGTACAGTATTTTGGAAGTACGTTGTAATTGCATAGCTTGTGACATGGATTCGTATGAGAAAATGGACTCCGCTATTGATTCAAATTGCATATTTTTGTCCACATTTTGTTAAAAAAACAGATTATTGGTATTGAGGTGATTTCTTTAATGAAAACATTTTTGTTTGCTTTGGAATTTCAAAACCTTTTTACGCTATCAGGAGACAGGAACAGACCAGGAAACCCCAGAGCATTCGTTTCAGTTCTTTATTTAAGGAAGCGTTCAGGGCTTGCGGGAGACCTTTTTGAATCCATGCAATCAGGATTCAGGGCTAACCACTCTACTGAGACAGCTCTGATCAAGGTAACAAATGATCTCCTAATGTCAATGGATTCTGGCGCTTCATCACTTTTGCTGCTGCTGGATCTTAGTGCTGCTTTTGACACAGTGCGCCACAATATCCTACTAGAACGGTTGGAAAAATGGATTGGTCTCTCAGGAGCCGTCCTCTCGTGGTTCAAATCTTACCTCTCAGATAGGACGCACTGTGTTAAATATGGTGAAACGACATCTGAGCCCTTTAATGTTACCTGCGGTGTTCCGCAGGGTTCAGTGCTCGGCCCCCTACTTTTCAATATTTACATGCTTCCTTTAGGTGATATTATTCGCAAGTACAAGATCAGTTTCCACTGCTACGCAGACGACACTCAACTATATCTTCCGTTGGAGGAATCTTCCACACTAAACTGTGGAAATTTGGAGGCCTGTCTCACTGAGATAAAAGAGTGGATGTCACTCAATTTCTTGCGTCTTAACTCTGAAAAGACCGAAATGTTAGTCATTGGTCCTTCTAAATGCCGGGACTTATTCGCAAAAACTGCTGTGAACATTGACAAATGTCACATCACACAGAGTGACTCAGTTAAAAATGTAGGTGTCATATTTGACCCTGATCTATCCTTTGAGATGCATGTAAAGCAAATTACTAGAACTGCCTTCTTCCATCTTCGCAACATTGCTAAAATCCGTTCAATACTGTCTCAGTCTGATGCGGAAACAATAATTCATGCATTTGTTACCTCCCGTCTCGATTACTGCAATGCACTACTCTCCGGTCTCCCGAAGTCCAGAATCAAGTCTCTTCAGCTAGTACAAAATGCCGCAGCGAGGCTTTTAACTAGGACAAAAAAGTATGATCACATAACACCGATTATGGCTAACCTGCATTGGCTCCCAGTTAGCCAAAGATGTGACTTCAAAGTTCTCTTAGTATTGTACAAAATCATACATGGACTTGCTCCCTCTTATCTTTCAGATCTGATCTGCCACTATGTCCCGGTCCGAAGCCTACGATCTGAGAGTGCTGGTCTTCTGATGATCCCGAGAGCAAAGAAGTCTTCTGCTGGTTCGAGAGCGTTCTCCATCCGGGCACCGGTGCTGTGGAATGCTCTTCCCCCTGAGATTCGATCTGCAACCTCAGTGGAAATGTTTAAATCTAAACTTAAAACTCACTTCTACTCCATTGCATACGAATAACCTACTCCTCTTGTCGGTTGAAAATAGTTTGTGTAATATAGTGTAACAATCTGTGAAGCCCTTTGAGACTCTTCGTGATTTAGGGCTATACAAATAAAAATGACTTGACTTGACTTGACTTGACGTGATGGCCGTCAGACGTCAGCAGGGGAGCCGGAGAGATAGCTTTGGATCAAGTGGCCAATCGGAGTGCGGAAGTCAGGCAGGTCGAGTTTACCGGAGCTGGAGAGGAGATTGAAGCGTGGGACGGAAAAAGGTCGGATCGGAGGCAGACAGAAACAGGTAAGCAGAGTTCTTTGACGAACAGGAAATCAGAAAAGTCACACAGAGTTACAACAGTACACTCTGACGAGGAGGTCTGGGCGTAGCGTGCTTAAGAGCGAAGTGCCAGTCAATCAGAAGGCACCCACATGATTGCTACAGGTGATCAGAGTTAGTAATCATGACATACCCATAGGTTAATGGATCAGTTATGGGTAAAAAGCTCAGCCTGTTTGACCTGCCCACTTATTTGAATAACTTTTTGTTGTTGACAAAATAAATGATAAAATACTTAACACAATACATGACCAAAAAATGACAAAGAACGTGACAAAATACAACATAAAATCCACTCAAAAAAGACAACAAAATACACACCAAAATAAATAAATTACAAAATGCATAATAAAATGAATACATTGAATTTATGTCTTATATTTACAATATTTGTCACGTTATTTATTTTTGTTTTATTCATTTATATAGCATATAATTGGAGGTATTTATTTGTTTATGTCATGATTACTGATGCGAGGCACCTGGGCCTGCTCCTTTGGCGCCAACTGCCTCGGACGCTGATTGGCTACCTGTCACTTTTAATACCCCCGTCTTCCTGTCATCAGTTGACAGTCCGTCTGCGAACCCCAGCTTACGCTAGGCAAGTTTTTCGACTCTGAAACTCTCCTGTTCTGGTTCCCGTCTATTTCCCGGCTCCGACCCTTTTTCTGATCTCGACCACGATTTTTGCTCCCCCGTCTCCTGACCTGTTTTTTCCGCTCTCAACACCGCCACCGCTCGCTAAGGAAATACCACTTCCGCATCTGAGCAACCTGCTCCCCGCGACCAGCGATCTATGGATCGTTTGTACTATTCTTTCCCTTCTTCCCAATAAAACTAAGAGAAACGCACGCAAGTGGGTTCTGTCCCCATTCTGGTCCTGACAGTTTATACGTGTATCTCTACAATAGCCTAATTGTTGTTACTTAATAGAGAATACTACTTCTGGGGTCAAATGACTTTCAGTTGAAACAGTATGGCAGATGTTTTTGCATCTCTGGTTTTTAAAGTCAAATTGAAATGTACGAGTACCAATTATATCAGTATTTTTCTTCAATCACAGAAATTGTGCGAAACTAATTTGTATTCGCCTTTTTTGCACATCAGGTAAAATCAAAAGTCTAGTCATAGAAAATGCTTTTTTAAATCCCAATTTAGGCAGTCATGTTACCAGATATATGGCTTTTGCTATTTTCTTTTGAAGGAAAAAAATATCTGTCAAAACTGCTAATTTTATAGTTTTTACCTTCGTTGTCTTTTTCAAAATTTTGGAAACAGGGATTTCTTTAAATTTCATGACTCATTGTGTTTTATTATATGGCTGTGTCAGCTAGGTCCGTCACATGGTCACACTCCGGTTACTAACCTGGGACCTTTGAATATCCAGATCCTGCAAATGAGGGCCTGCAGGCAATTCCAATCTGGTGTACGCTCATAAAACAAATGACTCCGGCATGGACCAAAAAAGCCTGTGTTTTAAATCACCACTCGCTGATACTTGAGTCACTTCCCCAGGGTGAGATGATGTCACTGCGTCAGAATCTTCAATTGTCTTACCTATGGGCACTATGCTGTCAATGTCTCTGACTAATGCGAGTCATAATTCGCTGAAAAAAAGCGCTGTTTACAGTGTTTGGAAAGTTGAATCATTTTAGTCACAAAAGGGTGTGACTCGTTCGCTAAGGTCCATTAAACAATGTCATCAGATTCGGAACAGTGATCATATTGTTGAGATCATACAGTTATTCACAAAATTTTTGATTTGAATCGGGACAGAATCTACACAGTTATTCCTTATTTGTTGGTTATGTTCAGATATAACCCGTGATAGGCGAAATCCGTGACAAAAAAAAATGTTATTCTTCTACAATGATTATACAATAAATAATCTATTATGCATTAAAACAAAAGAGTGAACCCTACTTACAGGCTCAAACATTTGCGTAACAAATAAAAGTACTTTAATTATAAATGTTTTATTACGAATGATTTCTGTACTGTTGTTTTTATTTTAATCATCGATTTGAACTGATGGCTTTAAATCGTGGGGGATTAGCACTGTCCACCATAATTCAAGTAATTGGATTCAAATGAAGAACATGAAATATAACGGAAAAAAGAAGTACAGTTGAACAAATAGTGACTCAGGGGTATTTCACTGCATCCTAATTCTGGAGCAGTTTCTTCTTCTGTAGGCCGTGGTTCAGCTGTGTTTTTTTGGGAAAAGAGCATAGCGATAGGCAGTTGCAACCTTTTTGCATCCTTAACAAAACAAATTTCTGCTGGCGTCCCGTTTTTTTTTTTTTTACTTCTATATTATCAAATGAGGCAGCACGGCGGCGCAGTGGTTAGCGCATGTGCGGCACAGTTCATGTCTTGGGAACCTTCTGCCTGGGTTCAAATCCAGCTCCAGACTTCCTGTGCGGAGTTTGTATGTTCTCCCCGTGCTTGCGTGGGTTTCCTCCGGGCACTCTGGTTTCCTCCGGGCACCCCGGTTTCCTCCCACATTCCAAAAACATGCATTTCAGGTGGATTGGCCGGTCCAAACTGTCCCTAGGTGTGAATGAGCGAGTGACTTGTCTGTCCCCGTGTGCTCTGCGATTGGCTGGCAACCAGTTCAGGGTGTCCCCTGCCCACTGTCCGATGATTGCTGGGATGGGCTCCAGCACCCCTGCGACCCTACTGAGGATAAGTGGTGTAGCTGATGAGATGAGATGATATGAGATTTTACAAATGGGAATTAATTAATCCCATAGTGCCAGCCAACTGCCACATTGCTTTTACCTTCCCTTTGCATGTGTGATGGCGTGTGCTTCCAACTGTGTCAACTGCAGCACAACACTGTTGGTTTTTGATGGACACAGAACAATACCAGGTGTAATGCAGATGTTTGCCTTTGTATTTTTCAAATGCAACGCAGTGTGACAAAACATGCAGTGGTGGAGGAGTTACCGCCTGATCAATCCACCACGCACTAATCCAAGCTTCCTTCACAACCATCAAGGACAGAAAATGAAACATTGTCACACTATAACACACAGTGATCGTATCATGGAATTTTAACAAGAATAATTGAAAACAACAATCACGTTTCCAGAGTGCCCCTGACTACATGCGCACAACTGCGCTGCCCCAATACACACACAGGGAGCGGCTGGCGCCAATTTACAAAATGTGCAAATTATAAAAAGGGGAAACAAAACACAGGCAAAATGAAAGTGCTTTAACAGCAACGCAGTGTGACAAAACATGCAAGGGTGGATGCCTTGCAGGCAACAGATATGTGCATTAAAACAACATGCAAACACACACACACACACACACACACACACACACGCACACACACACACGCATAGTCAAGGTTTGACAAAATGTTGATAAAAAAAAGACAAAAATAAAAATGCATAACAACTAAGGGATAACTTAAGATAACAACACAATAGGTATTACAAACCAAAATAATTGACATAAATTAATTCAACAATCAAACAATCGATCAAACACAACTCACCCACCACGTGGTCATGTAGAACTAGAGCCATGCTGGTCACACCGTGCACCACTGCGTCACTTCTGCCATAATGTAATCATGTACAGGGAAGACCGGCTACACTTCTAAAACATTTTGCTTATCCGCTTCCCATTTTATGATCTCTTGTGCTCGTCCTCTCAAACTTTTATCCAAGGTACCTTAACTTGTCTTTTACAACTGTTAAGTAGCTCCAAAAGTCTCTGACAGTCACTCAAGCAGAGAGAGACACAGTTTTACAACTGTACCCTGTACCACGTACAGTTGTAACACTGCTAGTGGACAGTTGTAACAATGTGATTATATTTTACAAATACGCTTCAGATAGTCCAATATTTGAAGAACATGGAATAGAACAAAGTGCTTGTGTCATATCTATCATTTTGTATGGAGAGCATTGCTAATCAGAGTCTGTTGTGCCAAAGCCAGTGCCTGGGTTGCAGTCTTCGTGGGCAAATTGGTTGCAATCAAAACCCTATACCCACTTTTCTATTCTGTCTTTCTTTTCTTTGCCCTTGCATTTGTCCATACAGACGATACGGAGGTTTTCATTTATGGACTTGTTACAGCTGTACACGTACCTGTTAGCCATCATGAAGCTAACATTTTCTGTATGTGGTCGTTAGCTTGCATACGAAAAAAAACAAAAAAACATTTAGGATTAAAGCCAAGAATGTGGCCGTGGCCGTTCCAGAAGTGTGCCAATCTTTAGCATACTTGACAATAAAAAAAAAAGTGATAAAATAAAAAGTTTGAAATCCTACCTGAATATGCGTTTTTTGACAATAACGTTAAGAAAATGTCACTCAGATTCTTCAAACGGCTTGTGCGAGGTCAAAATGGAAAGGAAATTATTCTATAGTCGAGGCATCAATAAAACTCTCTTCCAATTGGTCAAACTTTGACTGTTACAACTGCTCCTGTGTTAATACTCTGTTACACATGTCCAGACATTTAACTTTATCTACGATAAATAGCATCTTTTGCTGCCTTTTGAGTTAGCCGCGGGTGCTTTTGTTGGTCTATAGTGTGTAGACAGCAATATAGGTTTACGTACGTAATGTAAATTCGGCAAGCTGTCTTACATACGTTTACATATTGAACCTCATTGTTACTGAAACAAAAGTAAGAAAAGAGGTGGAGTGACTGCCTATCAGAATGCAGAACAAATTTCACAATGAAAATCCGCCAAGTAGAAAAAAACGTGAAACGTAAACTGCAATATAGCAAAACATTTTCACGGATGGTTACACAATTGATTACTATTCAAATAAAATGTTTATTTGTTATTTTTTTTTAATGATCTAAAACTCCAATACTATGAGACTGATATTCTTCTAATGAAGCTTTAAGAAGCACATATTAAATATACACAAGCCTCATTAAGATATTCATTAAGTCATATCATCCTTTTATTCCTTCATTAAGTCTCTTTTAATCGGTGCTCCTAGGGACTGTGGGTGTGATGAGGTCTGGGGGATCACGACCTCCATTTTCTCCAAGCCAGATGCTTAATTAACACTGCAGGAATCCTGGCTGGTGCCACACCGACAATTGGAATGTTCAAGGGAATTTGAAGTCAATTGATGGTATTCTAAAGGTGTCCTCCAAAACGGCATAATTGTAGTCGTGAGAGTCGCGATGACATTCCGCTTTGGAAATATCCGTAGTGTCTGTAACACAAATTTGAATTTAAAGTTTAATTTGCGTGTAAACAAGCAATCTGGAATAGCTTCAGATGAAACTGTGTTTAATGGAACGACACACAGCGAGTTTTTTTTTGTTTTTAACTTTTAATGAATAAAAAAAAAATCACAGGACAAAAGGCATGCTAATACAATGAAAAAGTAAAACATTGGCTCAACCTATAATTATAATAGTAATTATTTTTATCCAAATATTTTAATTGCTCTAATTGATATATATTAATTGGTTCAACTAAAAATGTTCATGACTTTAATGCTTAAAGTTTATCGGGTGCGATTAAAATTCTGAAGAGACAATTAAAAATCCTGTCACGACCGGTACAAGCAGGGGACCCCAATGCGTAACGTTTCACACAAAGCTTTATTAAGGGATCAGGGGATTCAGGCCGAGAGGAAAAAGACAGCAATCTTGTGCTCACTGGGCAGGAGGAGCGGGAAGCCCTCGCGAACAAAGCTTGGATCAGGGATTGATACAGGAAACAGAATCAGGATTTGGGTAGCTGGGACAGGAGAACGGAGCTCGGATCAGAGATCGATACAGGAAACAGATTCTGGATACCGGTAAGCAGGACAGGAGAACTGAGCTTTAATCGGGGATCGAGACAGGAAACAGAATCAGGATTTGGGTAGTTGGGACAGGAGAACGGAGCTTGGATCAGGGATCGATACAAGAAACAGATTCCGGATACCGGTAGGCGGGACGGGAGAACGGAGCTTGGATAGGGGATCGAGACAGGAAACAGAATCAGGATTTGGGTAGCTGGGACAGGAGAACGGAGCTTGGATCGGGGATCGAGACAGGAAACAGAATCAGGATACGGGTAGCCGGGACAGGAGAACGTAGCTTGGATCGGGGATCGAAACAGGAAACAGAATCAAATTCGGGTAGCCGGGACGGGACAATGGAGCTTTGATCGGGGATCGATACAGGAAACAGGTCGGGATCATAATGGGAGCCAGAGTCAAAAGTGCTTGCCTTGCATGCGCTGAGGTTCGCAGACAGACTGAGCAGAAGTGAATGAGAGCACTGAGTTTAAATAGGAGGGGAACCAATCAGCAAACAAGCAACAGCTGGAGCCAAACGAGCGGGCACAGGTGAGGGCAATGGGTAACATGACAAATCCTATATTAAATCAATGCACTTTAATTGTTTAATGCAAATTATTTTAACCAATCCTCTTAAATATTAGGTTTTAATTTATTTTTTTAAATACAACACACATTGTTAATTTTGGTCCTTTTATTAGAACATTTAACCAGTAAATTTATACAATACGTCACATCTTGACATGGTTTTAAACATTCTTAAAATTTGTACATGGTATGAGAGCCTATAACCAAAAGTACACACAAAACAAACGCGTAAAGTGCAACATCACCATCAACATAACCTGTTTAAGTCGAGTAGGCTTGCTACAGTAGAATCAAGGATTTGTCACCTGTGACAGGACACGGTGATATAAAAATATTACTATTATTTTTTGCAAAATTTAATGCAAAATAACGCTAGTACCTACTTGCACATATCCCATAACACTTTCAAAGCCTAGTTTCTTTGCTTTGCAACATCTTCCACTATAGTTTTGATTGTGGGTAAAGTTTATTTCAAAGAATGAAACCAAGGTGACTTCTGTTAATGATTGCTCCAATAATTGCAAATGGAATTTAAAATTGCCATTTTCCTGGACATAATCGACAATAAAGCAGATCTATATTTATACATTCTTTAGAAAGGTTGATCTGGGTTCTATTGGAAATTATTGGAACAGTCATGACCACAGTAAAAGTGTCACGACCAGAACAGGCAGTGAACCCAAATGCGTAACGTTTCACACAATGCTTGATTGGGGAATCGAGGAAGTCAGGCGAGGGGAATAAAACAACAGCGATCCCGTGCTCGCTGAGCAGGAGGACCAGGAAGCCCTCGCGGACGAAGCTTGGTCGGTGATCTGAAGAAAGTTGGGCAGCTGGGACGGGAGAACGTAGCTTTCTCGGAGATTGGTAGCAAGTCGGGCAGCTGGGACGGGAGAACGGAGCATGGTTGGAGATCAGGACAAGTCAGATAACCGAGACGATAGGGAAGCCAGGGTCAGGCGAGCAGGAAACAAGAACAGGTCGGAACAGAACGGGAGCCAGAATCAAAAATGCTTGACTAACAAGGAGTGAACGAGACTGACGTGTTTAATTAGGAGGAGAACTAATTAGGGAACTAGTGGCAGTGAGCGCAGGTGAGAGCAATTGGCAAATCATGACAAAAAGTTATTTGTCTCGTTCATTGTAATTACTTTTACCTACAATAAAAACAATGGTGGACCTACGCTCAAGGTGCAAAACATTATGCAAGTAGTGAAATTTCTCTCCCTGGTTTTCTAGCAGCAAGCTTAATGTCACAAGTCGTTAGCAGGACGTGTGCAACTGACTCCTTCTGAACCATTATAGGGCAGACTGTTGTCAGTACCGGCCCCTGTCCTGGAGGACAGAATAGAGTATGTACTGCGCATGCGCAAAATATGTTTCAATGAATAAATATTTAATTGGGTCAATATTTTTGTTAGAAATAACGGTTTATTAGAAATGTACAATTACATAGAGGTAAAAAAGTGAATCAAATTCAAAAATTCAATTCACAATGTTAACATTAAACAGGACAGTTTGTTTGTTTTTACTCAAGCCAATGACATAAAACATTTTGAATGAGCAACAGCAATGTTTCACTTTTTTCTGTGTATATAATACTTTGCTTATACGAATGTATTTTGAGCAAGTGGTCCTGTCTCAATGAAAATGAGTTACTGCTGATAATTCCATTGCATATTGAGGGATTTCAAGGGCATGGTTTAAAGTTAGAGGTTGACTACTTGGCAAGCCAACAAAGAATAAATAAATACGGGATGAATAATTAGTAATAAAATAAAACATAACGATTGCACGCACTTCAAACTCAAAACTGTAGCAAGACAATTTGGATAGGTCATGATATTGTGTGCAATTTTTTGATATTCTCATTGCTTTTTTCTTATTGTGCTTTCTTTCTCTTTCCCTTACTAAACACCTGTGAGTGTTTTTTAATAGGGAAAGCGTTAACTACTATTTATACTCTCTTCAATTGACTAGAAGAGTATTGACCTAGGGGCAATGTTTGAGCAACACCAGATTATTGAAAGAAAAAATATATATATTTTGAAAGAAATTACATTATAAAAATTTGCTTGGATACATAAACTCTCTCTAGGGTTAATTTGACTGTTAACAATTATAGTTTTGGATCTGAAGCAACTACAGAAACCTAAAAGAAATTTGAGAGTGGGTTGGACATCTTTGTGATATTGAAATATGTACAAAATGTATCTTTTATATGTATTTAGTCATAATTAGGCACCTATAGGTGTGTTCTATAATTGGAAGTGGCCTTAGGTGGCATTGTTAAAACTATCGCCTTACTTATTTGAATGGAATACTCAATGAGAGACAATTTGGATTTCAATTTGAGCTCATGAAGAAATGTACAGTAGTCAAGTCAACAATCCTTGGGTGGAAGATCCCGTTGAGTAAATTCCAGCTTCCATCCCAGTTAACACAATACACTAGATTAACTCAGGCAAATGTTGAGCGTTTTGAGCAAGATTTTGCCAAGCATAACAGGGGTATCGTGAATAGAACAGCGCTGTGTTCAACAATGGGATCCATTTAACGTTTAACTTTGTAATAGATTGAATCAATTTATTGACTGTCTTTTTCGTATAACAACGGTGGTAAACCACCTAAGTCTTTGCATCTGTGTATTCTGACAGCCCAGTCTTGTAGTTCATTCATACCCGGAATATTCTCTAAATAAAACCTTTGCTCAAATCTTACTTTGATGGACCTCTTGTCTCAATATCTGGATCTAACAACAAACACGCAGAGGAAGACAAGCTATTCCTCAACAAATAACAAGCTAGTTGGTTTACCTGTTTGCTTTTTTAAGATAGACGATGTGCAAAAACGCCAACAAAGACGATTGATTGTGCAAGTTAGCTAGAGCGTGTTGAACAAGGGAGAGCAAAAGATGGCAAGCCAGCAGTTACTAGTGCGGGGGAATAGCAATTACTTTGTGTTTTACAAATGTAACTCATGTGTTATTGAATGTTCTTATGTCTGTCAAAGCTCTATTGAGTCCGTGTGTCCAATTTAATATGTTGATTTGTTTTGATGTATTAGCCATAAGGTTAATAAATTAAACGTTTCCATCCGAACACACAGACTATAAACACTATGAGCACAAACAACCACAACAATGCATTGTGAGCATTTGGTACTGATTGGGGTGCTGCCCCCAATATAAAAACAACACTCGGCCTTGGAAGAAGACGCATGGAGGAGCACATCAATATGTCAAGTGATTAAAAAGCAGCAATTGTAAAAAGAAGTAAAACTTTGACAGTATTTGCCAACTCATATTCTCCTTTATTTTTAAATAAAAGTACTACAATTAATTGTTTGGGGTTGGTTAGAGTCACTATTTTTTTCATTAGATTTGAGAACAAATGAGTATTATGAGGAGGTATGCAATGTGACAAGGCAATGACCTCACAAATGATAGCTCTGTGGATCCTTTTGCTGAGCAAGCGGTTCCTGTGCAGGTTCTTAATGGGCTGTAATTGAGGCAGTTGTCAACTCAATGAAAGCAGTCAAGGGGGCGCAATTACTGATGACTGTTGGCAAGCCCCAAAGGCTGAACGTGAGAGAGGGACACATTCGTGCACAAATGCAAACACACAAAGTCGACGTTTCCCGTACATTACATGCAAGGCGGCCCTCGTGTTTAGCTCTCGTGCTCAAAGAGGAAGTGTGGTCAAATGATTTTGCCGATGTGCCACGTACAAAAAGTGGCGCGTGGTAGATTCTGAGCAGGCTGCACATGTGCGTGCCAGAGCCAACATGACTTGAGTGCGTTTCACGTGATTTCCTAATACTGTTGAGAAAGTTTAAATGGACCTTAGATTGCTTCGAAGTTATTGGTTGCGAGATAAAGCCTACAACAAAAGTTTTGAAACAGAGAAGTAGTCAAGTCAAAATCACATTTATGTGTAATGCCTTAAATCACAGACAGTCCCAAAGGGCTACATAGGCCAGAATTCCAACATCACCTTGATCTTAATCTATAATTTAGTGCATACATGAATACATTTGTTTTTGTTGTATCCTGAGTATTTTTTATTTCCCATCACTAAGTAAAACACATGCCCTGTTTGGCCACGTTGTCCTTTAAAATGTTTTGGGTTGTGGTCTTGTTTTGTTATAGTTTCTGAAAAGTTTCTTGAGAGCTGGTGAACACATTCATGGACATCAATGCACATCAGTCAAGAAGCTTGTGTCTTAAGAGGTATACATTCTATTATGCCTAGCTAGCGGTTAGCTGTTAATTGGCAGTCTTGAGGAGTTTTTTAAACAAATAGTTTCTTGGGGTCAATTACTATTCAGCCCAGGGAGCTAGCAAGCCAGCAGGCAGGTATGTTTTTAAATAGTTAGGTAGCCATCAAGCCATCAGTGTACAAGCAGGGTGGTCAAGTGATTGTGCAAGCTAGCAAACAAACAAGAAAGCAAGCAAGCTATTCAGCAAGCTTGGTATTGAGCCAATAGGTGTGTAAGATGTGCTAGGCATTTTTGTATTCATTTTCAAATCTGCCTAGCTAGCGGACACCTGCTAAATAGCAAATTGGCAGTCATGCGTGGTCCTTGTGACTATTTTTCTGTTTTTCAAACAATGAAACAGATCCAAAAACTATTAGATTACCCATAAATCTTAAAACATATAGAGACGAGCGTTGTTTATCAAAAATAAGGTTCTTAAGGTATTTATAATAGGCGTCGTGATGCAATGTTATAAAAACTGAAAACAAGCCCACATTTTTTTGTCGTGGTCAAGTTCCAATGATATGTGTCATCTTGGAGGTAAAAATCTTTAAAAAAACAAACTAAGAAGGACCATTTTCAGAGGCCCAAACAGGCAGCAAGCAGTCAATTGGACCTTCTGTTGTTACATATACTTAGAGTAATTTTGATGATGACCGTGTATTGTCTATGGATGACCTTGCGACATCCATTGCAGCCTGGTCATCCTGGAAGAGGAATTAGATCATATGCAGCTCCATCTTTTCCTAATCCTGAGGTTTTTGACTTTTTCTTTGACCTCATGTAGGTTTCAGATCAGTGGATGTTGTAATGGTGGTTTTTATAGCCCTTTGAGACTTTTTATGAGCAAGGACAAATTAATGTGGCTTGACTTGTAAACTATACCTTTAATCTTATTCCTGTTGTATGTTTATTGGAATACAATGTAAGTAAAGTAGCAATACTGTGAAAGGTGAACTGTGTTAATGCAAGGTATTGTTATACCCTAACAAAATAAAAATCTTGACTGACTAGTGTGCGAAAACTGAAAAGGAAACTTTTTTGTGAACTTGTCCTGTGCTTTGAAACTGCTCAGGAATTGCAGTTTATTTAAGACCACAAGAAATGTTTTCTTCGAAAATAGTTGCCAGTCCCAAACTGAGGTCGGTGCCTCACTAAGAGAAAATATCTATTGAAACATCATTTTAGCTAGAATGAAAACTTGGACCCGAAAGATTTTTTTTGATTGGCCCCAAGGTCTTTCTTGAACTTTCATGCCAAATTCATTACTCTGCTCTCTACTTTTGCTTCTATCTTTTTCTTCCCAATACGTCTCAAACACCCACGCTTTCATGGCTCTGACTCTTGTCCATTCACTATTCTGTCAATTGATCAATTTAGCCTCTGCAGTTAATACAAACACAACATTTAGGCGCCGAATAAATCTCTCCTGGGCAATATCTGTCATTTAGCTGGTTGTAATAGATAATATTTACATTTTTTATGTAGGGGGAGCGAAAAACTAGAATTAGGCCAGGCTGATACTGACCTCATTTCGTGGTATCTGTAAACTTGAAGCTTGCCAAGGTGTTTAATATCAGCAGAATATTAATCAAATCACTCCAACTAGGTTATAAGACGGACTAGTTTTATGACATTAACGTGGATACAAAAATATTACGAAACAATACCATACTTAACTAGGTAGTCATAGATACCCATCTACATAGAGATACCAATAACTACAATGGGAAAAAAAAAGGTGGTATAGGTGCTATACATGTATACAATTATTATTATTGTGATTTTCCTGCTGTTGATCAACTAATGATGAAAAAAGAGAAGTGAATTGCCAAACGGTGGTTGAACTTTCAATAAAAAGTTACAAAAGCAATTTAAAGGGAGGATTGCTTTCCCTCAGAGGCCGGGCTATCTCATTCCGTTTTTTGCACTTGCTACAGCACCTTGAGCTTGACATCAGCTGCTACATTACAGATGGCAAATAGTTCAGTCCAGGTCAAGCAGAATAAGAGTGTCTAGTCAGGCGGATAAAACCGACTACCAACTCGATAAGCCAAAAGAAGCTTTATTTTCTCCTTTCTTGTTGGTTGATTTTAAACCACAAAGGCCAAGCAGAAACTTTGGAAAATCAAGTGTCAGAGTTAATAATACAGTAACAATAATAAATGAAAGGCTGTCGTTCTCCATCATCCTTTCTTGGCCTTCCTTCACGTCATTTGCTCATTTCCAGTGTGCGCACAAAGTACTTAATTTCTCACACTCCTGATCTCTTTCTCAAAATCAGAAACATTTTTTCAATTATATATTTACGTGAGGGAGAGAGCAAAAAGGCAGAGAGAAGCAAAACAGGGTCAACAAGTGAAGGCAGCAAAACAGCAAACACTCAGTCAGGAAGCTGATATTTTCCCAGACCTCCTTTTTTGGAGAGTCTGATCCGACAAACTGCACTTCCTCCGATGGGGCTAATAATACAACGGGCCCATTGTGTGTAGTTTCCAGCCCTCATCTGATTGAGCGAGACGGACGCCGTTTGCATGCTATCTTTCCCCCACCATCGAGCTTGGGTGGGGTTTCTCCTGACATCAGATGGTTGTCACACCACATGGTAATAATGCACTATTATGGTCTGGCTCGGATCTACATGAATAGGCAGATAACGGTGCTTGATACATCTGTGTGTAGGGGAACCTTACTGTTTGCTGTAATTTGACTTCATGTGAAATATGCAACAATGAAATGTTGCGTTTGTGTTCTGTTTAGAAACATTGTCGGTTGAATCCAAACACATTTACTTTCACTACAAACACACTTCATAACCCAAGATACGGTCCAAAATAGACCGATCCAGTGATTTGCAGTCAAGGGAGGCAGTGCCATACTTGTCTTCATAGAAATATAAAATAAAAAATGTATCTTTATTGTTAAAGTTCTTCCTCATTTAACGTCACAATTTTTGGATTTTTACATATTATAAAAGTTCTTAATACAGATCACATGTACCAGTATTACTGTGCTGAGCTTCTGCACATACCAAGTGAGATACGCAATTATCTTGTGGCAGAGGGAGCTCTTGAGACCAATGTTTTGCACACCTCAGCCACAAACAATAGAATTACCGATAGTATTAGCAAGCTAACAGCTAGTCAAGCCAGACAGTATTTATTTTCTCTTTCCATTATTTTTTTTCATAATAATGGAGGATTACCTCCCTGATGTATTTAGTCAAAAGGAGCAGTATAGTTAAGGTAAGACAGTACAACACTTGTCACTATACCAGTCAAGAGGACTTCTTTTTGCTCCACCAATCAAATGATGAATAAGATATCTCATACTCATTTGTTTCTAAACTGTGCTTCACCAGACATAAACTTCCAGGCACGTCACTGGATCGATCCATTACCTGGATCAATGAATCCAACTTTATGGGTTATTCTGTTTGAAATAACCCAATCTTTTATTTTTTTCTTGACAAAATATCACATTTTTAAATGTGTTTGTTTCAACACAACCCCCTTTTTTGCTTCACATATTAGTTCGGAAACATACATGAAAAAAAATAAACATGTGCTCATTTCTATGTCTAAAAACAACTAGTTTGGGTGACTTTTCATAAAATTATCCAGATTTGGGGTTTTTATTGACTCACTTTTATTGAACCATCCAAATCATATATATATATATATATATATATATATATATATATATTTTTTTTTTTAAGAGAATTAAGAAGTTTTTTCCCATAACAAACCAGGAGAATGAATGAAATTCCATCAAGTAATGGAACCATCCTCGCTGAATCCATATTGGGTTATATTGACTCAAATGTTTTAGTGTTCCCAATATAAATGACATGTTTGTGATTCCCATTTCTATATTGACGTAACAAGCCCTTTGCTGTTTTCGCTCCCATTTGATATACATGCATGCATATATGTTTTAAACAAGGGTTATGCACAGTACTATGTTATTAGGCAGGAGAAGGTGGTAATCAAAATAAGTTTCCAGGAAAACACGATGTTAATTCCTTGACCCCAAATTTCAGCTGTGACGATACCGACCAAGCGTAGTTTGGCATATAAGTGAGTAAGTAGTCAAAAAGTGAATACATTCACATGAGTAATATGTTCCATGTGTGTCCTGTGGGAGTGATACGGCTTAGTTTTATTAGAAACTGTGATAGAGGCTGTTGCAGCTTACTCCGAACTCACATGAACACATTGACCCAAGCATGCAGTGTTTTTTGCTTGTTAAGATTAATCTCTTTGGGTGCACTAGAAAGCATACTATCTAGATTGAGAACATGAATCATTGGCTGATCACGAACATTCAAACAAAACAAAAACAATAATCAATCAATAACCAAACACTTAAACTGTCATAAAACAAAGAAAACCAAACTCGCTCATCATGAAAGTATATAGCTTAAGAAGCATTTGAAACTGACAATCTAAGAAACACATTTTCAAATGCCGATAAGACTTTAGTTTGAGGTCCTATTACCACTGATTAGCCGGGGCTGCTACAGTTACTTAGTACTTGATAATTTTTTCACCAAGTACTTTTTTACTATTACTCAAGTAAGTATCTGGATGACTACTTTTACCTATACTTGAATAATATTATTCTGAAATAACAGTACTTTTACTTGAGTATTTTTTTTAGTTACTCTACCCACTTCTGCCCATGGACAGGTTCTGAAAACAATGGGTCATTGTGGTGATCTAAGAAATTTGATTTCTAACCGACATAATGTTTTAGTGGTTGACTGAGCCTATTTTAACAGAATGTATTACAATTACAACCTGGTAATGACAGAGCAATAGAATACTTATAACATGATACGTTGTTATTTTAGAAATGCATATAAAACTGTTGGCCTTCTGGCTAATAAGACAAAAAGTAACTCTCAGCTTAAAAAAATAGTTGTTGACCCCTGGCTTGGCCTTATACTCCAAATCCATTGCTTATTTTGGCAAATCTTTTTCTACCAGGTAATAATCAAATAACAATATAAACAAATAAACAAATAACAATAAGTTAGCTTTTACTTTTTTATGTCTCGAATACTTTGTTTTGCTTATTTACACATTCAAATAACTGCAATACATTTGATTATTGTTACCTATAAGTTAAAGTCAACATTATTTTCCTATTATTTTCTTTTATGTTTTTTAAAATTTTAAAAGGAGCGTTAGTTATCTTTGGACTAAAGATAGGTTAGTTAGCTTTAATAAGACTTGAAGAGCATTAATAATAACCTTCAATAATGCTTATTTGTCCACATACAGTAGGTTTACAATGGCAATCTTAAAAGGTAATATCATAATTATAAACATTTATTAAAAAACTTGGACAATAGATCATATTAGCACATGTTAATTGAATGACATAAGACAACATAAGCAGTGATTAATCAACCATGCTGAGTATACACACAGGTACCATCCAAATTACGAGTTGGATTGGTCACAATTTCAATGGCGCCATCTTCTGCAGTATTTAAATACATGTAACATCCAACAGACAAATTCTTTACTCCTGTCCACCCATACTTACAGCCATGGCCAGCAAATACTCATTTTTTAGCATAGTAGCTAGGCAACACATATTCTGATTTTAGCAGCCAGCCTGCACATCAATCTACCACTACTCTCAGTAAACTAATGCCATCTCGGCCGAAAATGGCGCCATATAATGGATTCACAACTGGGAATCGATCCCGGTTTTAAGTCAGATTCGAACTGTAGTAAATGTAGTGGTAGATGACCGTGCTGCCAAAATTGCTGTATGTGTTGCCAGGTTGCCACGTCCTGTGGTGCCAGACATTGAAGCATCTGCCATGAAAAATGAGCATCTGCTGGCCGTAGTCGTGAGTTCGGGTGGTCATAAGTCAAACAGGTCGTAAGTCGGATGTTACCTGTATTAATTGTGGTTCATGACATTTCTTTACAGCTACTGAACCTAAAGTGGGAACATTGTTTTACTAGGGCTTATAAATACCCATGAAGTCATGATTAAGCCATTAATAGACACTTTACTGCAATTTTAGCACGTACCGTATTCAAAGAAAATGTTTATTAAGATCTCAGAAGTTTCCAAGTCTTAATCAAGACATTGGCTTTTTAAAGCACACTATTAAGGTTTACATTTAACATATTGGATAATTGGTAGTGATGGTTTCCAAAACCACACTGCTGCTATTTAAGTTCATTAATAGTAAAAAAAATAATATCGTTTTGTATATTGAGCTTTTTTTTCCATTATTGCAAAATGAAAAATAAAGGAAATTACAGCCTTGTAATCTCTTTATCTTGGTTCTCTGCTTCTGCACACAAATTTAACTGGATAAAGTTATCCGTCAAAAGTAAAATACATACTTTCCACAATATGTAATTGCCCAATTTACAACAAAATACTATTCCTTTATCTTTTCTTTTATGTTCTGTTATAAGGATGGGTGAGTACCTGTACTAGATATTGGTGCTGAAATCAGTCTTTTTCAGCAACATTCTAATTGGCATTTAAGTATAAGGAAAATAAATAGTATGTGCAATTATATAAATCCAAGATACCCTGCGATTAGCTGGAGACCATTCAAATGTATCATACTGATGGTTTTGGTATGTGGTATCAGTATTTATTACAACTCAAGATTTAGGTCTAAAAAATATGGTACAGATATCCTTAATTTTTATACACTATTCACCCGTCAAGTCAATATTTGAAAAAAAAAAAAAAAAAAAAAAAAAACGAGGAAAAAAAAATAACTGGTCAGGCTCTACATACGTGTGGGTTTTGGTAACAACCCCACAGGGACAGAATGCGTCATCATGCGCTGTTCCCAAAAAATTATATCTAACCAAAACAACATAACATGAAAGCGAGAACTCGCATAACTATCCACATTTTGTTGCGATCAAGCCCACAAACATGAGAGGATCAACCCATGTGGCCTGTTTCTCCGTCACTTCGGACGCACAATCTTCAAGAAGACGCCACATGATTGCTGAGACAGGATTTTTAAAATGCACTCCCAGTGTGGGAATTCTGAGATTTGGAGCGAAGCGTTTACGCACGCAAGGGTTAGTTGTCCGGGTCAGAGTCGATAATGTGTAGCTGAGTTCCTTTTGACCTCTCTCAAATCCAACAGGTGCCTTGCAGGTGGTTGCAATCTATCATCTTCCATGGGTCAGGAATGATCTATTGTCAATTTCAAATCCCTTAAATAACACAACCTAATTTTAATCAATAATAACAATAATAATAATCCATTCATACATTTATCAGTGCCACTTATCCTCACCAGGATTGCAGGGGTGCTGGAGCACATTCCAGCTATCTTCGGGCAGTGGGCATGGGATGTCATGAACTGGTTGCCAGGTAGTTGCAAGGCACACTGAGGTATACAACCATTCACAAGCTTATTCACAACTAATGACAGTTCGGACTGGCCAACTAACCTGACATGCATGTTTTTGGATTGTAGGAGGAAACCGGAGTGGCCGGGAGAAACCCTCGCTTGCATGAGGACAACACGCAAACTCCGCAAGATGAGGCTGCAGTAGCTGGAAATTGAACTCTCACTTCCACACCGTGGGGCTGAGCGCTAACCATATAGTAGTAGTAATAATAATAATAATAATAATAATAATAATGATTAAAAAAGTACTTAAAGGGATAGTTATCATACATTAGAAAACATATTCAGTAAAAAAAAAAAATCATTGGTATGAATACAAGGCAAAAATGCATGGGCTATCATAAGAATGTTGTATTTTATGAAAAAAAGCAAACCCTAAGCCAATAAATTTGTATCTAATATACATGGATGGATTCCCTACTCAGACGACAGTGCCAAATGGATATGAAATGTTACACTAGGGTTTTAATATCATATCTAGTTTAGGGCAAATAAGCCCAGCTACACAACAACTAGCCCATTCTTTTTCCTTTTCATTTTCATGTTGGCCGCAGACCCATAAGACCTTCCACTTTTCTATTTTCAAAGACTTTCCTTCTTTACGTTTCCACGTGACAATCAGGCTTGCTTCAATTTCATGTTGCCAGGACCACCCTTTCTCCTTTTTTTCCCCATTAACACAGGCAGAAATGAACATTTGCTCTTCACCCCAGTTCTTATTACTCAGGCTTTTGGAATGGAAGGAATGACTGCGGCCCCTGATGGACAGGTCCTGGATGTACCCAGGTCTACCCACAGAGACCACAAATCTGCAGGGGATGACAGTAAAGTCTGATTATATAAAGTTTTGATTTTAATTTAAACATTCAAGGCTATGTATTGATTGAATAATTTTCCCATATTTGGTAAATGTGTTGTTTTCTGGGACGTTTTTGCATACAGATTCACTACGCTAAATCTTGGCGCATTGGTTTAAAAAGACTGCAAATTAAAAATGGTCCATTGGCCCCCTGTGGACTGAAATCCTGTCAGTAGAGAGATCACACAAAGTAGTCTTGTTCTTAGTACGTGATTTCACCTTAATGTCGCTGTCACTTCATTGAGAGGGATTGACTATAATTCACATTCTTCTTTCTGAAGTCTCATCCACCAGCTGCATAGGCCTTGTCAGCCACTAAGGGGCCGGTCACACAGCCGTTTGCAGCTGAATCACGGCTAAAATTTTGCGTTTTTTTTTGCCCGTGGTTGCCCGCGATGGAAAATGCGCAAAATTGGCCAACCCGCTGTTCATCGGTGGTATGCCCGCAAAACAGACACTGGCGACTGTTCCGCTTCCTCATCGCGTCATTTCCGCGTCATTTTCTCGTGTGGACAACGGGTATAGAAGCTCCCGAGCCGGTGTTGTGCCCAAATCCGACTCCTACGCAAGAATACGATCGCTTTTGTTGGAAGCGCGTTGCTACTTTGCAGATTTTCAGTTTTTGCGGGTGGTTTTGGTCCCCATTAACCGCGATAACTGTCTTACTGTATATCTAATTCACAATACAATTCACTAATTCCTTAACCACATAAGTCCCCAGGGCACTAATGAGAATGCAAATCTGGAAAGCCTTCTCCACTGTTCATGGTCCCTGGCCTGTTCTTGGGTTGTGGCAAAATTGGCACCAGTCCATTACTTAACTTGGTCAGCCCAGTTCTTTTTCGGTCCTCTTCGCCTCTTGCCCCCTTGGACTGTGCCCTGAAGAATTATCTTGGTCAGTCCTGATTATCTTGTGACTTGAACGTACCACTGAAGTTTCCATATGTGCACAGTTGACAACATTGTATATATATTAACAACATAGTAATACCATTATAAGTTATTTTTAAAATGCATATCAAACTGGGTGCCCTTTGCCCCAATTAGTAACAAAAAACTAGCTCTCTTTCGCAATCCAGATAAGTAACTAATTGCAACTCGCTGAAATTAAATAATGACTTGTTGTACACTTGAGCGCTTGGCAGGCTCAAGTGACTCGTAGCCTTGTGTTCATGTTCGGCTGACCGTGTATCATTTTATCATTAGGTCTATCAGTTGGTCTTGAGCACCTGTGCTTTTGTTATTCATGTGTCTCTATGGGTGAAATGTCCAATCCTGCCGTGTTGACATTGCATTCCACTTTCCTCTAGGCCACCCAGTGACTCTGTCCACCGCGCCCACCCATGTTATTCTGTGTCCATTAAGTTTGTTTTTTCCCTAAACAACAACAAAATGACACTGACTTGTCAAAACAGTTTAGGGGAAAACAATAGACTTTGGGTTAAGAATGGATCAAGCTACGACTTGGGTTGATTCGACCCCGATCTCAGTTTCTTTATCTATCTTTGAATCACGCTTTGCACTTGTTGTATATCGATAAGCCTTAGGACTGGAGCTGGACAATGAATCAAATTAACCCGATTAATTTGCCATAAGATCAAAATAATTTAGCCCTGTGACTGGCTGGCTACCAGTTAATGGTGCCCACTGCCCACTGCTAGGGTGGGCTAACATTAATTGTATAACAATTGTAAAAAAAAAAAAGAAAAGAAAAAGTACTAGGTTTGTACCTCATCACGGGTTATTTTTTAAACATCATTCCTGATGATAAATGGGTTGAGTTTACACCAGCTTTGGGCAGTGGGCAGGGGACACCCTGAACTGGTTGCCAGCCAATCGCAGGGCACACAGGGACAGACAACTCATTCGCTCATTCACACCTAGGGACAATTTGGACCGGCCAATCAACCTGAAATGCATGTCTTTGGAATGTGGGAGGAAACCGGAGTGCCCGGAGGAAACCCACGCAAGCATGGGGAGAACATACAAACTCCGCACTGGAAGTCCGGTAGCTGGATTTGAACCCCCACAGGAGGTTCCTAAGACCTTAGAACTGTGCCGCACACGCGCTAACCACTGCGCCGCCGTGCTGCCTAATCTTCTCTTATTTCTTTTTAATTATATTTACTGTATTTATTAATCTATAACGCACACTTTTTGTACCTAAAAGTTTAGGTGCATTACACACAAGGTTTTACTGTAGTACATTACAGCAATGATTGAAGTATCGCTGACAACATGTGTACAATATTTGATGTGGCAGGATTCAAATTCGGTGGTGAAAACGCTGATTCTTAAAAACTACACTTCTAAGGGTATGAATGACATAAGAAAATGCATTAAATTTTATTTCAACACCACACTATTTTTATGGTGGTAGTTCTCGACTCAACATTGTGATTTACAATGCTTTGTTTAAGCTAAGAAAAATGCAATTTTACTCTGATTTTTTATCAAATATTAGAGTGGCACCTTCTGCTCGAGTGTATATCATACATGAATATATATAGTATATATTTTTTGAGAAGGGTTGAGGGTGTGTGTATCCAATTGTTCAAATTTGTTTTAAATCCCAATGGTTTGGAACAGGAGAATCAAACTCAATTACACAGAGGGCCAAAACTTAAACCACACCTTTTGTCGCGGGCCAAACAAGATACATATTTAGTGAATACATTAAAAAAACTTAAGTGTGAATTAAAAACGGACATGAATATTAGTCCCGAATAAACAAACTTAAAATATGTTGCTCTCCATAAAAAATATCTCCTATAAAACCTAAAATAAATGAAACAAATGAAACATAAGGAAAATATAAATAAAATTTGTGCTTTACACCAAAAATATGTGCTGTTAACATAAATATAATAAATATGATTTTAAAAAAGAATGATATTCCAGAATATACAAACTTAAAAAATCATGACTTAAACTTTGCTTTCCGTAAAATAATCTCCTGTCAAAACCATACAAATTCCAAAATGTGAGAAAAATGGAAATATAAATACAATTTGTGCTTTTGACTTTGGGATTTTGTATATCCTCATATACTTCTTTAACACTTCAACTTTCTGTATCTTCTGCTTTGCAATCAGGTTTTTCAGCCTACTCTGATGTTTTGTCTGTAGTGCAGTTTTTTTCTTCAGTTCTTTAATTACAGCCACATTAGCTCCACAATGGAGACACACGGGTTTACCGGCAATGTCAGTAAACACGTATTCACCCTCTGATCGGTTTTAAAAGGCTCTCTTTTCCGAAACAACTTTTTCCTCCGCTATTGTAAGGGTTTAGCATCCGCATAATCCACAGCAACAGAAACGTCACCCTGCTTTTCTCCATTTAGCCTTTTGTTATATAGTGATAGATAGGAGGTCGTCACGTCTCGGCTTCCTGACACCAAAGACTCACTGTTAAAGTACCTCCCGTTCTTGTTTTCAACTGTCTGACGTGTTGTTCTTTCAGTAGAAAGTTTAAAAGTGTCTGCTAACGCGATTAAAGTGGGAACTTTTTCGGGAAGTCTTTTGGCGGTAGCAGAAGTACTGCATTGTTGGATCTGTAGTTTGAGCGTTATCATAAACCCAAGCCATTAGATGTATATAAAATGATTTCACGGGACTGATATAATGGTACGCCAGGCCGGATGTGGCACGTGAGCAGTGAGTTTGACACCTATGGTCTAGCACAACTGGAAACATTTTCATTTTTCTGCACCTATTGCACAGCCCTACATGGAACCCAAAAAACAGATTTCCAATACGCCTCTTTCTTTATGGTGGGTCTATGTAAACTTGATGGTAGTTTTTGTTTTGTTTTTCGCAGCAGGGACATGCAGAGTAAAAGCCCCTAAGGCTAAACATATGTGGCAGGTCCCCAAATGGGCGTAAAAAGAAATGATTTGGTTACAGGTGATGACAATTATATTTTCAGTGCTTAATACTTTCCTGCCCTGCTTGTAAAAAAAAAGAATCCGTGTCCTCTTTAAACTTTCCTGCTCTTAATTTAAAGGGCAGACACCAGTAAAAGTCGGCAGCTGTCTGCTCGCTCCTTAGCTCTGTAAAGCTCTCACCAGCTGCTTGCCCTCCACTCTTGACCTTGTTTTGATGAACGTTGCAGCATACGTGTGTGCGGTTGTGCAGCGTGAGCGTATAGGTGTCAGTGGGTTTTCAGCTGACCTTTGACCCGAGTGACTGACAGGCTAAATATAGCCACCCTACCGCTCCCTCCACTGGGCCTCTCTTGCTTCAGTTTCCTGTCTGCCTGCCCATCAATAGCTCTCAGGCTGGAACGTTTTGTGCACAAAGGGGGGAGAGGAGGGAGAACGTGTTCAAGTATAGCTTTGTGTATTGCTAAGCAATGTCGGGCATGTTACTAAAAAACAGTAATTAGTTACAGTTACTCGTTACCGTTTTTTTTCCGGACGAACCAAAAACCCCAAATTGGCCCAAAATTTGATCTGGAGCCTCATAATCCGGTTTGCTTTATATGTGGACAAAATTGGAAGTGCGTTCCCATATTTGTTCAATTTAGATCGGTGAAAAAATGCGAACCACAATTGCATATCAACGGCGGCAACGTGGATCAACCACAATAAAAATGTCAGGAGTCCCAAATTCTAACTGCTAAGGATACAGATGGTTGCTCATAATTGCATAGTTTTGCATGCAAAGGTAATCACTGCCGTTAGAGCGCCAGATCAAGACCACTGGACCAATAGGGAGACAGACTACACATGAAAAGGCAAAGGGTCTTATTTCATTATCAGACTATTTTTACTACACATGTTATGTACAGTCATAACAGAGAAATAATAAGTTAAAATCTTAGAGTAGAATTTTGTTTGAATTTTCTCAGTTCAAACTAAGCATTGTAAGTGACAAATATTTTAAATACATGCAGCCAGGCATTCATATATATAAATATATACTGGATTTAAAAATTAGTTGTGTCACCTCCCAGATTACTGACACCCGAAAGTAGCACGTCACTCTCAAAGTAACTATCTAGTTACAAATTACCTTATATACCTTAACCCATAAAACTGCTTAAAAATAGCCACATACTAGAATAAAGTGAAGAAAATGCATACAGCAACCTGTGGAAGCACTGAGGCTTTCATATTAATAGGCCTATTTATTTTATTTAAAATTTTTCTTTCAAGATGACATGTATGTTTTGGGTGTTGTATTTTAACAAATAGTCAAGTCAAGTCACATATATTTGTATTGCCCTTAATCACAAGATGTCTCAAAGGACTGCACAGGATTACAATGACACCATCGCCTGATCTTAAACCAGCATGCGGGCAAGGAAAAACTCAAAACTTCAGCATTAGGAAAAGAGACCCCTTTAGAAGGGGCCTCACAAGTGGTAATCCCCCTTCCAGGACGACCAGGGTGCAATAGATTTAGCATTGGGTGAACGTCAATAAAAGAAAACAATAGGTAACATGTTGAAATTTTACCCAAAAGTGCGGCATATACTCCAGGTGTGACTTATATATGCTTTTTCCTTCTTATTTGTGCATATATTGGGTGGTGTCACTCAAACTCTGCTGTACCTTATGCTCGATAAAATATGGTATAAATCATGATCTGCTTTTAAAAAACAGAACATTAATGCACCATGTTGTAATGACAGTTGAGCTACAACATTTTATAATAATACATTACGGTACTAAAGTAATTGCGTTCCTTTGCACCGTGTTAGTCCTTGCACTGCCCGTCAATAGCTCTCAGGCTGGAACGTTTTATTGGTTTGCGCAGAAGCAGAGAGGAAGGAGAGCATGTTCAAGTGTAGGTTTGTGTATCGCTAAGGGGAGGTCACAGAGGAAGAAACTGTCCAGACACCTCTGAGATAACAACCCTGATGGTCGTGGGGCTTTGTGTTTGTGTGACTGACACTGGAAACACTACCTTGTAATTATTTAGTCAGGCTTTAACCCTTGACCCTTCTTATTTGACCCCTGACATCATGTTCAACCGGGGAGAGGATAGATGAATTTATATATATGCACGTCACAATGATTTATATTCATTTCCTGGATCCTGACTGAAAGCCTGTGAGGGTTTACCACGAGCCAAGCCAGTTTGTCCATGACGTTTCGCTCTGAATGTATTTATGTGGAACATTTTAGTGTAATTTATCTTTCGTCATCATTTTAATGTATTCATCTGTTTTATGCTGATACAAAATGTTTGATCCCAATTTTAGGCCAATCTCTGGACATTTTTTGTTAGAATGACTTCAAATTTTCAAAGCTTGTGTAAAAACGTTTCGCAATGTTGGTGTGTCACGTTTGTCATTTCTATTTGTTCATGTAAATAAAATGCCGTTCACTTCATAACAAACGGCATTTTACGCATTTGGTGTACTTGGACTGAGTGACAGAAGACAGCGCAGTGTGCCTTCCTCCTTTCTCTTCCAGGTTACATTATTGAACTGAAACAGAATTACAGCTGCACTGGAAACTGCTGCTGAAACAATGCTATAGCGATTTTGGCACGAGCTTCAATACCAACTTGACATATTTTAACTTTTCTTTATCAATTTAACACGTAAAATTTATGACTTTCAGCTTAAAGTGTATTTTGTTTCATCAGGATATGTCAAGTAGTTTCCAAATTATGCCCTTCTAGAATGGGATTAACCAGTATTGTCTACTGTTTTTAGTGGCGTACAGTGAAGTTTGTGTCTGGTGAGCCACAGACTATGTATATGTATATATATATATATATATATATATATATATATATATATATATATATATATATATATATATATATATATATATATATATATGGGCAGCACGGCGGCGCAGTAGTTAGCACGTGTGCGGCACAGTTCTGAGGTCGTGGGAACCTCCTGCGTGGGTTCAAATCCAGCTCCCGGCCTTACTGTGCGGAGTTTGTATGTTCTCCCCGTGCTTGCGTGGGTTTCCTCCGGGCACTCCGGTTTCCTCCCACATTCCAAAGACATGCATTTCAGGTGAATTGGCCGGTCCAAATTGTTACTAGGTGTGACTGAGCGAGTGAGTTGTCTGTCCCCGTGTGCCCTGTGATTGGCTGGCAACCAGTTCAGGGTGTCCCCTGCCCACTGTCTGATGATTGCTGGGATGGGCTCCAGCACCCCCCGACCCTACTGAGGATAAGCGGTGCAGCTAATGAGATGAGATGAGATATATATATATATATATATATATATATATATATATATATATATATATATATATATATATATATATATATATATATATATATATATATATATATATATATACATATATATGTATATATATATTTCTACTGACCTCTGATTAGCTTATTCGTTCTTATTGATCAGAAGGGGCGTGTCTATTGGCTAGTTTATATCGGTGGTGGAAATGTGCTGAGCAGTCTTGATGTAATCATTATCCAAGAATTCAAAGCATGCAATCAATAAATCATTCCCCATAAATCTCAACGCCAACACATACTTATTGATATCATCAGCAGTAGTAAGCTCTTGGTTATTTTATGAACAAAGACATATAAATAAACAGTTATGTTTACGGACAGTAGTTTCACTAAATCTGTTGCAAATACTGTACACATTTGTTCACAGAGACACACAAATTCCGAATATTTAAATGACAATGGCAGTTCCATCTTTTAGTACGATTGCAATCTGCTTTCGATTTTCTCGGTGGCAGTTCAAGACTTATTGGTGGTACTTAAACGAACACACTTTCCAGTTTACAGAAAAACAAGCCAAGTATAACAGTGACATGTAATTATGTTTTACAGTTCATCTGGTGCGAAAAAATTGCTGTTGGAGCTTGGTGAACATGTTGAGTTAGTACTCCTTTGACATTTGTATGGGCATTGTGAGCTTGTGTGAGTATGTTTGCACGTGATTGTGCGAGAGAGTGCAGATGTCAGCAAAAATCCGTTTACAGCAAACAGCAATTCAGGACGGACTTGGATGTTCCTGTTTTCCAAGTCTTTCTACACAGCATGACAGTAGTTATTTTTAACGGAGTCATCTCGCAGGCACTCAGCTCTCACACTGATGTTTATCACGCATAAAGTCCCTTTGCTGCATGCAAGTGTGGCAAACAAACCCTTAATATAATCTGGCAAGTGAGTGAGGCTCCTGTCGGGGAAAGGATGTGATCTGTTGGTCAGACTGCATTCTTTTGTTTTCAACATACATCTAACTGTCAGGAAACATTTTGATGTAACCTTGTTCCAAATGGCTGTAAGATTGGATGGCGTTTCAGGTCTGTGTCGATATAAATGAAACGTGTATTGCATTATTATAAACAGCTTCTGTCACTCCCCCATTGTGTTGTGCATTCTGATTAGCTAAAAAGTTGCCTTGCTCCTTTTCTGCCTGTGTCTGCCTGTGTGTCATTGATGTTACGGTCTGAGTTGTACACAAACACAAAACAGCTTGACCAACAAACATTATGCACAAATATTTTTCAATTTTAATTTCCTATAAAAGCCATCATGTTAACAAAATGCTCTGGACCCCCAAATGCACAAAAAGGCAGACGTATATACTATCTATCGCCAACCAACTTGGACTTCCGACCCACTAAACGTGCTCTGAAGCTGCTCCTTGGTGCTCCTTAGTGGCGCCCTGGCGATTTTTAAAACACGTTTGATAATGGAGTAAATATAGCTAGGTACATGTTTTCCTGTCTTATAAATCTATATAATTTGTTGCAGCTCCAGGAATGTGTTTCTTTTGGTACAATATGGCTTGAATAGCCGACCGGAGTAAATTCAGTTTTCCATAATGTCCACATGAAGCGAAAAAGTATCATGTGAAGTAATGTGGATTGTGCCCATTATCAATATAGTTATGCAATTTTGCGACAATTTTTTTTAAATTATAATTTGATAGGGCAGAAAATATTTGTAAGGACAATGTTTATAAAGTAAGGTACTTATATTTGTTAAACAAATACTTGAGCCTGTAAATTGGGTTTGTTCGTTGGTTTTAATGTATTAGGGAATATTCAATAGATACAGATAAATGAATAAAACAAAATAAAGAAAGAAATAAAAGTGTTTACTTTGCCCGTTTTGAAGATTGTGGGACCTTTTTGTAGCACAAAGGATTACTGTAGTCCATTTACATTTTCTTTTAGTTAACATGATGTGTTTCTGTCACAAGGCGAGGTGGAGGGAAGGGGTGACCGGACCAGAACGGAGGCAGGAGGCAGGAAGGGAGAACTCAATTGCGTAACGATCCAAAAACTTTTATTCACAAAAATAAAAGTTGTCCAAAACTCTGGGACATGACAAAACAAACAGTTGATTCTTCCAACTCAACTAAACAGGACAAGGCATAACAGAACGGACAAAGTTTTAAACTAAAACAGGACAAGGCATAACAGACCGGGAATGTGTATATATATATAATGAGCCAGCACCCGCAAACCCCACAATCCAGCCTTAAATAGCAGACCAGCAATCAGCTGATCTGCTTCAGCTTGAGTTCGGGGGCGCGGCAGACTGGTCGCCATGGCGACCGTGACAGAGCCCCCCCTTTAAGGGACAGCTCCTGAGGTCCCAAAAAAAGGAAAAAAGAAAAATACTACCTCACGCCCCGGAATGGTTCGATGCTCGGCAGGGTTGGGGGTCCGGCAGGCAAACTGGACCGGCGAACACGAGGACAGACGGAATCGGAACCGGCAAACACAGAGGACAGACGGAATCGGAACTGGCAAACACAGAGGACAGACGGAATCAGAACCGGCAAACACAGAGGACAGACGGAACCGGCAAACACAGAGGACAGACGGAACCGGCAAACACAGAGGACAGACGGAATCAGAACCGGCAAACACAGAGGACAGACGGAATCGGAACCGGCAAACACAGAGGACAGACGGAATCGGCAAACACAGAGGACAGACGGAATCGGAACCGGCAAACACAGAGGACAGACGGAATCGGAACCGGCAAACACAGAGGACAGACGGAATCGGAACCGGCAAACACAGAGGACAGACGGAATCGGAACCGGCAAACACAGAGGACAGACGGAATCAGAACCGGCAAACACAGAGGACAGACGGAATCGGAACCGGCAAAAACAGGCGAGTCAAAATCAGAACCGGCAAAAACAGGCGAGTCAAAATCAGAACCGGCAAAAACAGGCGAGTCAAAATCAGAACCGGCAAAAACAGGCGAGTCAAAATCAGAACCGGCAAAACAGGCGAGTCAAAATCAGAACCGGCAAAACAGGCGAGTCAAAATCAGAACCGGCAAAACAGGAGCAGCAGAGTCAGACTGGCAGGCAGCAGAGTCGGACTGGCAGGCAGCGGAGTCGGACTGGCAGGCAGCGGAGTCGGACTGGCCGGCAGCGGAGTCGGACTGGCCGGCAGCGGAGTCGGACTGGCAGGCAGCGGAGTCGGACTGGCAGGCAGCGGAGTCGGACTGGCAGGCAGCGGAGTCGGACTGGCAGGCAGCGGAGTCGGACTGGCAGGCAGCAGAGTCGGACTGGCAGGCAGCGGAGTCAGACTGGCAGGCAGCGGAGTCGGAGTCGGCCCGGCGGGCAGCGGAGTCGGCCCGGCGGGCAGCGGAGTCGGAGTCGGCCCGGCGGGCAGTGGAGTCGGAGTCGGCCCGACGGGCAGCGGAGTCGGAGTCGGCCCGACGGGCAGCGGAGTCGGAGTCGGACCGGCACGCAGGAGAGACGGAATAGCAGGCAATCGGCACGGGAGTCGGGCAGGCAGGCATGAGAGTCGAACAGGCAGGCGTGAGAGTCGAACAGGCAGGCGTCAATTCTTCCCGGGACCCCATTCGAGGCACAGCAATGGCCACGACGGGCGGGGCCGTGGTTCGAACGGGCAGGGAAGGTTACCTCTGCTTGCCAAACGGCGTCCTCCAGCTCTCCCCAAATTGCGCAGGGATCGTTCGCTGAGTTCAAATGTTGGCTGGCTCATTCTGTCACGAGGCGGAGTGGAGTGGAGGGGTGACCGGACCAGAACGGAGGCAGGAGGCAGGAAGGGAGAACTCAATTGCGTAACGATCCAAAAACTTTTATTCACAAAAATAAAAGTTGTCCAAATCTCTGGGACATGACAAAACAAACAGTTGATTCTTCCAACTCAACTAAACAGGACAAGGCATAACAGAACGGACAAAGTTTTAAACTAAAACAGGACAAGGCATAACAGACCGGGAATGTGTATATATATATAAAATAAGCCAGCACCCGCAAACCCCACAATCCAGCCTTAAATAGCAGACCAGCAATCAGCTGATCTGCTTCAGCTTGAGTTCGGGGGCGCGGCAGACTGGTCGCCATGGCGACCGTGACAGTTTCATTATTTTCTCTGAACATTTGAACTTTGGAACGTTTCTATTTGAACAACAATTATTAATATTTGTTCACATGAAAAAGCTGATATGACAATGACTATCCTTCACTCATTTTGCACTTCTGAATGCTCTCATAGGTCACGGGTTTATTAACAGTCTGGGTTGTTGGGGCGCCACCTTAAATGCAGCTCTGGACAGCTTTCTCCACTGCTGATGGTTTCTGGCCTGACTTCAGGTCATGGCAGAGTAGCCACCTGTCCATTTCTTGATGTTGACGGCCCAGTTCTTTTCTGTCTTTCTCTTCTTCACACTTATATTATAGTATATTGTATAATCTTTTTATCTTGTGTTTCTCTTTTAAGTCTTTATAACATGTATACTCCACTTCTAATCTCGTTAACAATGTTCACTGTGCTGTTATCAATTACTTTAAGAATATTCCAATTCTAAAGACACCAAATTTCTACGTTTATTGTTGAAATAGATAGCCTGCTTTACACTTAATGAGTCCAGTGGGCTTGTTGAGTGAAATCACATATATTGATAGACAATAAGTGAATTTCACGATGAATGTTATCTCTCTGTTTTTCTTGGATGTCTTCTTTCTCACTTTCTCACTATTTCCCCTGTCTGAGGAAGCTTTCCAAGGACACCAGTCAGTGGCTGTTCTTTTTTATATATCGCATCCGAACTGAGTGGGTTTTACAAGTGAACAGAGGCAGGGGGGATTTCCCAGCTTAGCAAAATCAATGTACAACCCGAACATCTTTCAGACTGTGATGATCGTTGAAAATGTTTTTGTTCAGTTCCTGTAGAGTACCAAATATCCCATGGATCGATTGCTAGGAACTATTCTTCAATGCACATGGGTCAATCTCATGGCCTGGGGTCAAATGTAGCCTGCCATATCATTTTATGTGGCCCGTGAGATTTGTAACTGAGAGAAGTACAAGAGAAAACAAGCTGCAAAATGAGTTGTACTTTTAAATATGTCCAGTGGATGTCACCTAAGCGAGGCACCACTCGCAAAGCACCCACTGTAGATGTATTTGCTGAATACAAATAATCCACCAGAGAAAATTGAGGAAACCTATCCCGTTTTTTTTTTGACTTAAAGTAAAAGTCACTGACTCTCTGTTTAAGGTACGAAAAAAAAAAAATAGGAAGAGGGTGTCTGTGCTGAAGTTTTAGCTCCTTTCTAAAGTATATATGCACTCTAATAAAATAAAAAGCAGACATACTTTTAAATCGTTAAATCAAGAATTCATATTAGTGTTTGTATGCTATTTTTGTCACGTTTCAGTATGTGTTTTCCTTGAATAAACTGTTTTCCTTTTACAATTACACAGTTTATAAACACTTAACATTTAGTGAAGGAAAAAAACATACTGAGGAAAGATCTTTTTATAATAAAATAATACATCCCTGAATCATAATGTAGTATTGAGCCCCAGCCCTCCAGCAAAGTCACACATTTTATGCCACTAATTAACTGGTCAGGTCCTCATGAGAATATTTTTTTCTACAGTAGGTCTATGGCCTTGAATGAGTTTTACACCCCTGCTTTAATACATGAAAAGAGAATACCGATTGCTTATTTGATTGTGATGAGAACGATAATATAATGAAAAAATATTTGCAGCTTGGTGCTTGTCCAATGTCACTTCACACACCACAAGTAACCAACGTAAATCTTTACCTTTGGAAGAGTGAATGAACTCTAACCTGTGCAGTAACGGCCCTTGACCCTAACAGGTCATAAAGGTGCAAAGGGGGGACTGCCAGTGACAGGACACAGAAGGAAATGCGCACACATGGGAAAGCAGACACGGTAGCGCTAGCGTGGCCAGCGTCACTCTTCAGACAACGGGGAGAAGTGGAGGGACACCCTTCAGAGCTCAACTTACAACAGGAAACTGCTGAGACATGCAGCTCACGTCTCTTTTCAAATTTATGGACCTAGCAGACACACTCACACTGTGTTATTGATTTCATTCCTTTTGAGAGCTTTTGGACAAGGTTTTAGCATTTTTGTGTCTGACTTAGTACCACATTCTCGAGCTCAGCTGTTTTACCTTATAAGGGTGTTAAAGGGACATTGTCTGTCATTTTCCGCCTCTTAGTGGTAAAGAAACCCATTATTCATTCAAAAATAATATTGAAAATAATGATCAGCAAAACTGCATGATTTACCATATAAACATGCATTATTCAAGTACTTGTGGGTCAAGAAATTTGTATTATTTTACATGAGGTTCACCTAGAGGGAGCTGACATAATTGTTCATCATCTGGCTGTTTTGTTTTACTAATCCAGCCCAGTTTAGAACAGAAAGTCTGTATCCGGACCTAGAGCTAAACTTAGTTCGCCATCCCTGCACTACGCATTGTAGTGGCATCTTGTGGTCTCATATTACACAGTGTCCCTTTAGGTATATCAATTAATGTTTGTTTTTCAGTTTTGCGGACAATGAAGACTGCTTATAGTGTGTTTGTTTTTGTGATATACAAATGGTGGAATGATAAAAAAATGATTTTATCCGTTTTTACTATTATACATAATCAAAATCGTTTGCTGTGGAGGCCAGTGTTGTATGCTATTTTGACAGGTATCTGTCATCATTTTGGCTCATTGATGTTTTGACTGTTATCTCGCACTGCTGCTCATTATTTTGAAAATTGTGTGCTGTTTGCATCAATATCACATTTGGCCAATCATATTGTTGTCCTTTAAATTCGACACCCCTTAATGCTGAGCTGCTTTTTGTAACCTAGGTGATTTAATGCAAAGAAAGGTCTCAGGGGAGGAAGTTTAACAACAATTTGGTATTTCTTATTTGAGGGTTTACTAAAGTTATCTCCTGTTATTGCGAGTTCAAAATCCATAGATGTCTTCTCTCCTTGTACTGAGTATCTACTAACCTAAACAATTATGATTGGGCATTAAGTTATAATTATCTAATTGCAAACCTTAACAATGCTCTAATTCAGGGGTCTCAAACTCGCAGCCCGGGGGTCATTTGGGGCCCTAAGCATAGTCGTTTGAGGCCCCTGCCTTAATAAAAAAGGATCAGTGTGAATTATTTGACCCCTAGATGTTTTAAGAATTCTACAGTGCAACCAAAAAATTGTGCTAAAAATCCCATGTATGAAAGAAAATTACAGAGACTCAAGGTGACCATAAGGCACCATTTTCCCCCCATATTTTTAGGTCAGCCTTTCACCAAGTTTTTTCTTTTTTTTAAATACCCGTAGCAGCAAGATGGTGGACAACTAAGTCATTCCCCTGTAGATGAGGCTAATGTTGTGTAAAATCAATCAAAATTTCTCAACCTAAGAGTTTAAAAACAAGGCTCACCCACACAATAGTTTACTATTTTTGCTAGTTATTTAAATTAATGTTCTTCTTTTAAATTAATGGTATTTTTACAACGAGGAGGCAGTGACTAATACTAACTGTCCCTTTAAGTGTAGCCCTAGCTTCATAAATTACTGATTAATCTGTTTTCATATGAATTTCTAATGCTTTTTATTTAAATCTTATTTTTTGCAGATTATTTCTTTGTATATTATTCAAAAAAGTGGAATGTTTTTATCTGAACTTTTTTTGTTAAAGAAGAACTCAGCTTGGCCCAAACTCACTCAGACCCTAGGTCTGAGCTCCCCCACGTAAACTGAATTTGAAACCCCTGCTCTAAATAACTTACTTTAAATACAAACTTAGAATGCAAACCAAAATGTGACCGTTCTAACCACAGTTGATATAACCGGGTTTCTGGGTTTGCTCCACTTCCAAAATAATTTGTCTGAATAATGTGTCTATAAACAGCATACGTACCGTAATCAAGATTTTTGTGAAGGTTAAACTGGACACAAACTAATTTGTTTTGGCTGGTGGGAGTGTACATCTCCCCAAAAATAATGAGCCTCATAGCGTACCCTTTACCAAACCTCCCCAGTAGGCCACAGATGGCCTTTCAATTACCCAACTAATACATACAGAAATGCAATGCATGGCATTATCAATGAGCGCAAGAGCATCCTTAGCTGCTTATTAGCAGTCGTACAAGTTCACATGCGTACACACGACCGAGGAATCTTATGCAGATGGAAACATAAGCACATTTGCATGTGCTAGCATGCTCCTCATTTTGTTTTTGTGCTTGGTAGGCAATCTGTGTAGAGGTCACCACTTTACACCACATTTATCTTTTTCAAAATGCATTTTAAAAGTTTGCACGCTAGGGCTGAACAATTGATCTTTTCCATCTTTGTGTGATAAGTTTAGTAGACACTCAAAATAAGGAGAGAAGACATAAATGGATTTTGAAATTGCAACGAGAACAAGGGAGCCCAAATCTATCATAAGAAATGTCAACCTGTTATAAAAGCCTTACCTTGATTAAATAATCTAGGTTACAAAAGCTAACTTGCCCTAAAGGGTTTGGAAAAAAAAGAACAGCAACATGAGTGGCAGATAGTGACAAAGATTTAAACAGTTCATAGTAGTTCAAACAACGAACTGTAGTGTGCAGTAATAGTTAAAATACCAAACTGACATCTTATGAAATATCCTTGGGAGGTTTTTAGTATCAAAAAAAGAATGACTAGATGTGACAGTGGCACATAATGCATTATATGTTTGTGCTTTGAGGGAAAATGGTATTAAATTTATTCATTAAAAGACAATTAAATTGAATCTAATAACTTTACATTTTGGACTGGAGTACCTGGTAAACCATCAAAAACCCGCCCACAAAAAGGGAGCTTTCCCTGTAACAATGTCAGTGCCTAATACATCTTGAAAGTATTATAATGGGTGTATCTAAAGTACCCTCATCTCAATATCACAGCTGTTTCTGGGTTTAACCTAGGGAATTAAGTCATAATCTTTTGTTATCTGTCACAAAATGACCCCAAAGGAATTGGGCAAGGACTACAAAACCCTTTCAAGTTTATTCTGATGCATGTAATCAGCTTAGAAACACATAAAAACTGTGATTTCAACTTTTAGTACTCAAAATCACAGTGCCATTACTACTACTTGTATTATCTACATTTCTTTTAAATATTTTCTCTTTGGTGTTTTGTAAAATGCTTCTTATTTAGTCCCATGAACTGGCTTAGCATGGGGAAGTCATGTAATAGATATAGAAATACGTAGGACCAATTAAACTATAGATACTGTATGAGTGACCTGAAAACGTGTATTCCCCAAAAGTGTCACGTTTTGTGTTTAATTTACTGTATTTTCTAGAATCTAAATCACACTTTCAATAGGTTTGTCCTGCAACACATACTATAGAGTGACTAGCATTAACATTAATTTATTCATCTACAGTTAGGCATTTTTTTTTCACTCAAAACGAGAGTATAGTGGTATGTATAGTGGGAGAGTGGTAGTAGAGAGTATAGTTGTATGTGTGAGAGCAGTCTACTCTATACTCTATATACTCTTTCACACATATTACTATACTGGGAGCAACTCTAGTTTCATGTTGGACTGTACAATATATACAATATATTTACACCCAGAATGTATAAACACTGCCCTGCGATTGGCTGGCAACCAGTTCAGGGTGTCCCCTGCCCACTGCCAGATGATTGCTGGGATGGGCTCGCGACCCTACTGAGGATAAGCAGTGCAATTAATGAGATGAGATGAGATGTATAAACACAATTTGTCACTTTTGAGTTATTCTTAAGTAGAAAACTTTATCAGACCTTCCAAGATATTTTGCCAACACATTTCACTCATTATTATTTGGAAAACTATCACCAGGCTGTGCACAGTGTAAAATATTCATAGACGACACACTAACACACTAAAAAACAAATCATGACAAATACCCACCACAAGATTTGTTTGACAGTCATATGTGTCTTTTTGATGCCGCGGCAGACTGTTTGACTAATTTCATCGAGTCTGATTCGGCTTTCTACTTTTACATCATCTGATGAAAAAGTTGTGAAAAAGCCGTGTGTGTGTTAGTCCAACTGTTTCAGAATATATAATTTTCTATTGATATGCTAAAAAGACATTTGGGATGGGGATTTTAAAGGAAGTTATCCACATGGGAATTGTGGGCTAGTCGAGGGTAGCTGCATAATCAGCTCCGCCATCAGTTTACTGATGTTCTGCATAATCGAGATGGGATTTCTGGGTCATTGTGTGTGTGTTGGAGTAAACGTCAGTATACGTGTGTGTCGGTGTGCATGCGTGTGGCAATGGTTATGAGAGGCAGAGTGAGAAGTAAATCTCATATATAAAAACTTAGAGTACTTTCACACATGCACAACTATACTCTCATCCAGTCATACCCATGCACAAGCACTACCACACATTCCTACATACTAGTATACTTCATACACACTACTATACTCTCTTACACATACTACTATGCTCTTATTCACACACTACTATACCCGCTCACACATATCACTTTACGCTTAAACACACACTGCTATACACTCTCACATGCCACTGTACTCGGATATGCACATACTACTATACTCTCATTTACACACTACTATACCCCCTCACACATATCACTTTACGCTTATACGCACACTCTTATACACTCTCACCCATATCACTATACTCTCACACACACACTAGTATACTCTCTCACACTTATTACTATACACTCTTACAGGCACTACTATGATGTCATACACATACTTCTAAACTCTCTCACACATACTACTATACAGGGAGCAACTCGAGTATAGTAGAAACAACCCTGAGAGGTGAAGTGATCATTACACTAGGTGTGAAAAACCCCTATGATATTAACTATTTTGATCGTGTGTTAGAATGAATAGTTGTGTGTGAAGGGGGAGTATGTATGTGTTTGATAGATGCTTTCATAGGATGCACGTGTTAGTATAGTAGTGTGTGTAAGAGACTATACTAGTATGTGTGAGAGTCTATAGTAGTGTGTGTGGGAGTAAAGTACTGTGTGTGAGAGAATAAAGTAGTATGGGTGTGAAAGCATGTTAGTGTTTATGAATAAAAAAACGGCATATTTGAGAGTATAGTAATGAGTGTATAATTGTATAATAGTATGTGTGAAAGAGTATATTATCATATCTGTGAAAGCATCGTAGTGCGCATTGTAGTATCAGTCATTGTCAACTTTATTGTCAAACATGTTTTATGCACAACATACAGCACAGATGAAATTAATTCCTCTCACCCCACAGTAAGTATGAGAGAGTATAGTAGTGTGTGTATGACAGTATAGTCATGTGTATGGGAAAGTGTAGTAATGTTCGTGCATGGGTATGACTGTGTCCGTATAAGAGTATCGTTGTCCAAGTGTGAGAGTTATACTGTATGTGAGAGCAAATGTGATTTACTCAAATTGCTTCTTATACATAGTAGGTTGTCCTTTTATCTGGATGGATATATGTATGTATGCATGTGTATGCATTTTGATGTGTGTGCCTGTGTAGGTGAGTATGTCAGGGGCATTGACCTCTTTCCCCATAGGGAAAAACAGTCACCATCTCGTTAGGAAAGAGAGAAGAGTGTGATGGAAAATTGAGCAAAAAAAAATTTGAGATGGTAAAAATAAAAAAGACAGCAAGCCCAGAGGCAGGCATAGAAGCTATTCAAGGGTCAAAGATCACCTATCCATTACCAAAATGGGCGAAGAAACATCTTGAAGTTTTCCAAACAAGAGCAGACACATGCACCTCAAACAAGGCCCGAGTCAGAATCCAGATTCGAGTGTTTTTAATTGACTAAGAGGCACTTGGTAGGAGTTTGATGTCAAGGAAACAGGCTGAGGAGGTTTCAGTTGCGGGTTAGGTGTCATTACCGAGGCACATCTGTGTGCAGGCTTTAAAAAAGCCTAATAAACGTTAACGCGAGTGATGGGTCATTCGCAACCGTAACGGCTCCGTGGGCTGGCTCTTTGAAGTGAACGGCAGGAGCTTGCCCCCCTACCAAGCAAGAGCAGTCTTCCTCTTTTTCTTTATCCCTTTTTTTTCATTGAAGCCCCACGAGATTGGTCCATATGTGTGATGTCGTCTCTGGATGTTTTTTCAGGGGTTGTGTTTTTCAGTCTGAATTGGTTAAAATGTAAATACCATAGATTCAGGACTAACCACCACTACTTTTTTTTTGGTACATTTCAGACACTGTGAGTTTAAATATAGTGCGGGGTATTCATACCTGTCAGCATAAACGTTTTTCCTGTATTTTTTGTCTATTTCGAATTGTATATGGAATATGGAATTGTATATTTAGCTACAGGAACATTAAAAAAAAAATATATATATATTCTATACCATAACATCTTGACGATAGGCCGCTACCTTTTTTGCAACACAATAAACACTGAGGCATGCATGCATGTATGTATGTATGTATGTATGTATGTATGTATGTATGTATGTATGTATGTATGTATGTATTTATGTATGTATGTATGTATGTATGTATGTATGTATGTATGTATGTATGTATAATCAAATGAGCAAGTAACGTCATTATTACGTATATAAGTATTGATCCCAATAAAATAGTATCAATCCAATTAAAGTACTTGCTAAGTATCAATAGTAGTGTGTTTTCGGGCCTTTCGTGTTGAGTATAAAAGTTTAAATTAGTTTATCGTTCACTGTACACTGAAAAAATAAAACAATAATCTAGTAGTATAATACATTGTAAAAAATATCATTAATGTATTTTGTGCATAACTTTTTATTGTGTTTGGTGATATATCGATCAAAGCAACAAATAGTACGATGAGCTGTTTAGGAGCCGAGCTGTAAGAGACAATGCTCTAAAAAGAGACAGAATTACCGTCTCTAGTTTGAGAAATTGTTATGCCAGCTTGTTTTTTGGGTGTATTCCAACTTCAACATCCAATTTTAAAAGTTTGTTGTGATGTTTTTTTTCTCTCTCTTGGATTTTGAGGTTTCCACAAGAATGCAGACCAGGGGGTGAACCTAAAATCAAAGCTCATGATAAGTTTCAAGTTTTGCTCCTATCACACACGCAAGCCATTGAAGTTCTGTACTCAGACAAAGGAAAAAGGGATTAGAGTGAGAAGGATAACGGGGGTTTAACTTACAGAGGGTTGCTGGAAAAATAATAATGAAGATTTGCACCAAAGACCAAAGTGACCACAAGAAAGGTCATAAACCTCAACCGGGTCTACCATCTGATGATCACACGGCTGTGTGGTTTATCCTCTGAGAGGTTTCATTCAATTATATCATCTCTTCCCGGGGTCCTGTTGAAAGATGTAAACCAACACATGATAAATAGATCTGCAGTAGTTGTCGTTCATCTTTTTTTTTCTTTTTTCAGAGCCTGGAAAGTTTTGCCATTGAACATTGTCAAAATTAACCTAAAGCTTGATGTAGGAAATATGCAAAAGTAATTTTCTTAAATTGTCCATGGCATGTTATTTTAAGATGAGTTAACTATAGGCATGTACAACGCATTGGGGATGTATTGTCAAGGAAATGTGGCTTCATTCGGAGGCTATTTTTGTTACTCTGAAGTACAAAAGCAGGTTCATTAAAACCCTGCCTCTTCCTGTGTAGCTGCCCCGCCCTATTTTATGGCGCCTTTACCTGTAATGTCTTCAAAACAGTAAAAGAAGAATGCATTATTGCAATGGCAGAACGGCAGCTCAGTAGTTAACGCGTCCGCGGCACAGCTCTGAGGTAATGGGATACAACCTTCCTGTGAGGAGTTTGCATGTTCTCCCCGTGCACGCATGGGTTTCCTCCAGAGACTACAGTTTTCTCCCTCATTCCAGAAATATGTTTCCGAATGTAATCTGAAAATTCTGAAGTATGATTTTTAATGTTTAGCAACTCTGGAATATGAGTAATAAAGAAAAAAATATTTTATTTTCTTCTATTTATTCACAGAAAAAATGTATTGTGTAACATTTCTGTTTGTATAATGGGATACCGTGTTTGCACGTTTGTTCTTAGAATACAGCAATGGAATGTGCACCTTTTTTCATCATCTGAAATCGTTTTCATTCACACCAAACTTTCTTGCTGCTTCCGGGAGTCTTGCAGCCGTTATCACTTCTAGCTTGAGGCTGTATAGGACAAATACATTCTATTTTCTCAAGAAATGGTCGATTGCAAAAATAATTTTACAAATCACGGTTAACACCCTGTGGTGTTTCTGGGAATGGTACAGCCTGGCGGCGCCCATTCCTCTTCAGGGCGTTTTTTTGGGGGTTGGGGTTCGCTACCGCGCATAAAACAGATAGTACTGGTTTCAAATGTTACAGATAGCAGGAAAAGCCTCCTCATTTGACTTATCTACAGAACCTTCATCATGTGGTCGCCATTGTTTTTTTGATGCGAAGCTTCATTCCGCTCTTCGAAGATGAGCGACATTATCAAATTTCTGCACACTTTTACAGTAAACTATGTGGCCTTGTTTCCCATTGGTTTCCCATTGGTTTGCTGTTCTTTCAAGCCACGCCTCCTTCCCACTTATGTATATGTTTTGCTCCTGGTGACACACAACCAAATGTGCGCATTTGCTGACCTCCTCCCCAGTATTTTATTTTATAATTCTAAATTTGGCTTATAAGTGACTAGATATGGTCTTTACATTGTCTACTTCAGTTAAGCCACCATCCATGTTTAGTATTTGATTAATGAAAAATAGTTAAATCGGTGCTGAAGAGGGAAAAGAAACTGCAATGTATAAAGAATAAAACAAATCCAGGCAAGTAGGTGGAGTGTAACAGATCAATGAACCGAAAAAGTGAGATAGGGTGAGAAGCAGAAGCTGAAAAGGGGCACAAGAGAGTTTGAATAAACCACATCAGATGCCCACAACGTATTAGGTCCTCATTCCTTTATGTCGGCAGGGGTTGTGGTGATTTTGGGGATGCAACTTCCCGCAGCAGAGTGCAGACCTTAATATTTAATATCCAGACCGACCGTATTTTCTGCACAATGAGGCGCACCTCTTTTGTGATACTGTTTTCATATATAAGGCACATGGGATGAAAACTACAGTAAGGGCTATGGTTTCAAAAGAACTTTAAAAAAATACCGTATTGTGCGTTGATTGATTAGTAGGAATAAATGACTGATCACGATTGCGTAACATTGGACAAAACATGAATCAAACTTGGTTTTCAGCAGGTAATGCACTGGATGTTATACCAAATTATTGATGTTATTTTCGGGTCTAGCCACGATAATATTGTCAGGCATTAAACCACTTTGAGGTACAGACAATTTCGGGGACATCTGAAATACAGGTTTCTATCAACGACTTGCAAAGTCTTTACAAACTGCACAAGATTCTGAACTACATGAAGAGATAGGCATTATGGGAAGTAATTTGGTCGCTCTGAAATAGGTATATAAATAACTGCAATTTTTTTGTCAATAATACTGCTAAAATTTTATATCAGGACTAAACATAGTTTGATATGAGATAAACCCTTACGCCTTTTCTTGTGTCATCTATATCACTCGTGATCTAATGCGAGGATGTCCTAAGTCCAGCCTGGGGCCTAGTTACGGCCCATAATAATTTTTTTACTGACCTGCAGCCTTTGTCATAAAATTAATGATATGTTTTGACTGAAGTGTAAAATACATTTGTACATATATTTTTTTAAAACAATCATCATTTCCTTTGATGATGGCGTAGTCCTTTGGTCACTTTGCCCTTGGCTCTCCGTGAGAATTTTAGCCTGCCCCATTTCCGACATGGCGGCAGTAAATAAAAAAAGGAGAGGACCAGTGAAATGTTGAATTTTTTTTCCACCAAAGTCTGAAATCTGATTTGCCAAGAGAGTGTGGCTGTTTTCAAAGAATAAAATATCAAGAGGCACTGCAAGACAAACATGCTGACTACGACAAGCTAGCTGGAAACAAACGCTGTGAAAAAGTGAAGTAACTAGAAGCTGTTTTAACGGCACACCAGCGCTCTTTCTCGAGAACTGGTGGGTCAAATGAAAATGCTACAAAGGCCAGCTACAACGTTTGCGAAGCTGATCGCCAATCGATTCCAGGCTGAAGAGTCGGCCCTCACACATTTTCAGGCAACCAAATCTGATAGATAGATAGATAGATAGATAGATAGATAGATAGATAGATAGATAGACAGATAGATAGATAGATAGATAGATAGATAGATAGATAGATAGATAGATAGATAGATACTTTATTCATCCCCTAAGGGAAATTGACATTTCCAGCAGCATCCCTGAGCTGAGAACAGTACAATAAAAAAGCCAAAAGAATACAATATACAAATACCCAGTGTGACGTGCAAATGCCCACTGTAGCGTGTTATATAGAGTAACTAAATAGTGCTACACAGAATACATATTGCAGTAAGATTCGGTAATATCCAATGTAGGTGGTGTGGTTTAATGTGGGCCTTTACTCTGCCGGGTGGAGTTAAAGAGCCTCATGGCATGAGGAAGAAAAGATCTCTTCAGTCTGTCCGTAGTACAAGACAGTGACAGCAGTCTGTCGCTAAATGCTAAATCTGGTGCGCCTTCTGACAAGTTTGGACACCTAATGGATCTATTGGATAAAATGTGGTGCTGTCTGGGTCTCTGATTCCCGCAGCATCCACTATTATGCAATTGTGAATAATCATCTATGTCCCTAGGATTGGTGTTCTAACCATTGCTATCCGTTTTGAAATCCGTTGCTGCCACTGTTATATAATTTGGGTCAGCGACGACTGATCAATAATTTTCCATTTTTGTCCTCATATAAAGTGCAATGGATGATGAGGTGAAAGTTCAAATTTCTGGCCAATTTTTTTTTTTTTTCGGTGAGTCTTATAGACCGAAAAATCCGGTGTTACCACATGTTGATATTTGTATGTGCACCTCCTGCCTGTGAGCTTAAGACTTTATGAATGTGCCCACTTGAGTAAACTTGCGTTATGGGTTGAGGTTCCAACTGGCTCAAAGTCCAGATCAGGGCAGAGGTCGGGGTCAAGTACTTTGTTGTGAGGGGGCTCAGGAATGCATTATGTGTGAGGGACCAGCCTCCTTTCTGTCGTTCTTTGACTCACAGTCTCGCAGACGGTTCCAATCTAACCTCGATTGCGCTGGCGTCGTGACATGTTTTTATTCATCCCAATAAATATGTTGTGTTTGCTGCCTACTTGCATATCGTGTTACAGCGTCTTTTGGACTTGTCAGCGTGGCCTCATTTGTTGAAAAAGAGTTTGCGAAAGTTGCTAAACCGGCATATGGATCGTTTGCGAGTCTTGCTCGATCGTTTCAGAGTGATACCATGACTTACTCATGAATATTTTCACTCAGTCGCCCAGCTCCTTTGGAGCATTCACTCAACGTATCTTATTTCAAAATTGCATTTCAATGTTATACAATTTCAATTCATGCAATAAATATTTTCCTCAAAATTTTTGGGTTAAATAATGTAGATAGTCATAACATGTCTACTTGTCCGATTTTTTATTATTTTTCATTATGTTAAGGAACATTTTCCCTGCAGCTTTTAACCCATAATTTTGGGTAATCCATCTTAAAAAGTGGTTTGATCTTTGAGTTAAAATCCAAACTAAAAAATGTTATACTTGTGGGCTTATTTAATGTTGCTCTAAATAAAAATCTTCAACATTTTGCATTAAAGCGAGTCAAATTTGACCACTGGATGTCACTGTATTGTGAAGTGCAACCAAAAACGAGTGCTGAAGAGCACAAGGAATAATACAAACCATGGAGCCTAAGTGTGACCAAACCGCAGCAAGATGACAGAAAATTACATCCTCTCCCTCTTTGTGAGGCTCATGTTAAGTAAAATAACTTCAAATGTCTCTGCCTACGAGAATTTGTAAAAATGCACGTTTATATTATAGGTCATGGTTATTATTTAAATCTGTATTTTGTTTTTTAGTTTTTTCGACCAACCAGGAAATGCTAAACAATGCACCCTTTCCTTTCAAGGCCTTCAATGAATCGTTAATGCTCCAGGATTTTAAGTTAAATTCAAGGCACCAACTCTTTAGTTGAGTTTTATTTTTAGGGTTAGGGTAAGTTGCCTTCTGCGCGAGGCATTTGTAAAATGTTAACTCAAAAGTTAAAAGTAGGAAAATCTGATCTAACTTTTGAGTTAACTTAGCTATTGAGTCAATTTTATGTGGTGTGTCTTGGGCAAGTTTAAAGACTTTGTGAGAGTTTAAGATTTAAATGTCATTTAACTTTAAAGCTTTCACATTATTTAACACTTGAGTCAAGAGTAGCTGGTAAGATTATTTGTTTTTTTTTACCGTTTTTAGTATTGGGCTCCTTCAAAGGAGATAGCATAGGATGCCAGTTTGTTATTTTTAACATTAATTGTCACCACTGTTTGTTATTTTAACTATTATGCATGGTTTTATATCATTGTCAATATTGGCTAATAATATTACTGATTTTTACACCCGTGCTTTTTGTAAGGAGTTATATTAAACGAAACGAAACGAAACGATCTGCATTTATATAGCGCTTTTCAAGTCAATGACTTCCCAAAGCGCTTTACATTGTGCTTGACATTTCCCAATAGCGGCCGTGATCTGTGCAGCCATGTAAGGCGCTAACCTGCTTATTGGGGGTATTGGGGTTTCAGTGTCTTACCCAAGGACATTTCGGCATGTAACACGGACAAGCCGGGATTCGAACTGGGATCCCTTAATCCTAAAACGATCGCTCTACCTCCTGAGCTACTGCTAGAGCCCAAATGGCTATGACGAGCTTGATCGAACAAGAAAAAAAAGAGATAACAAAAAAATACAAAACATGTTATACAGCATACACAATTTGAAGTGATCAAAAAACATACATTAGGGAGAAACCATGAATGGTATGAGATTGTTTATGCAAACACCAAACACTTCTTATCCATCTGGTTGGATTTGCTACATTTACAACGAATTGCTTGGCATTTAGATGGACAGTTTGAACGCTTAAGTTGGTGGATAGCTAGACAGAATGACTGTCAGGAAGAATAAGAATCAAAGCACAGCACTTCTTTTTAAGTCAGAAGAGAAAAAAGGGCTCAGAGTAGGGCTTTTAGAAAATATTGTGTATTTGGCGTTATGAGGGATTTTATTTGTAATGTTCGCTTTGCAAGTTCAAGGTTCATCAATGTCTTTTCTCCTCATTTGGAGTTTTTACTAAACTATAAACGTATCAGCAGCAATAGAGCTTAAGTGTGCATTAAAGCTTTTCAGCTGGTTTGAGTTAAAGTGTTTACGTAAATGTAACTTTGACTTGAATCAGGTAAAGTGTTGAAAGAGTGTTAATGCTTTAAAGCTTTATGTACTGAAATAATGTCCTCATACTAATGTAAAAAGTTTTAACATTGACAAAATATCAATAGCTCATCAACTTACGGTATATCATATTTCATACTTGTTTTTAATTAAGTAATGAATTCATTTCAAGTCCTGACCTAATACCAATAACATTAAATGCAAGACAAAATCATGTGAATAAAAACATAATTTTCATCCCGGGACCAATTATTTTCACTTTGCAACCGCTCAGGATAAGAAACAAACACAAATTAACGTAGAATACTTTCCAGAGTATAAGTCGTGTTTTTTTCATAGTTTGGACGGGGGTGCGACGTATACACCGATGAGACATACTGGTATATGTACTTTTATGAACACATTAATCTATCATTGAGTTTTGAATTTGTATTACCGGTACTGCATTTGACTTCACATGTTATTTTCACACTAAACCGCAAGAGGGAACATTTCAACCTTGACCACGGCGTGGAAGCGGAAACTGGAAGCCAGTGCATCGTCTACCTCTGGGACCTACCGGGAGTTGTTTACCAGTAAAAGTGATACCAAGGATGACATTTTGATTATTTTTAGTGGTTTAGAGTGAAGATGATACTTTGTATGTAAGCATGTTCTTTATGTCAGCGTTATCTGAATTGCTCTTAGCATGTTACGTTGTGACTGACGATCGTGTCTAGGATGTCTAATATGTATCTATGACGTGTAATATTAGTATGCTGTGTTGTCTCATTTTGTTTTATTCAAATTGCCCTTCAAGATGACATGTTTTAGTGTTGCATGTCTCCCCAAAAAACAACTTATACTCCAAATGCGACTTATGGATGTTTTTACCTTCTTGATTATGCATTTTTTGGCTGGTATAACCTATACTCCGGAGATACTCAAAGTCTGCAAAATACAGTACTAACATCACTATAATCATCATTGTTTATAGTGCAATTTTATGACATTTTAAGTGTCAATGCTGGATTAAAATCTTCCCAGAGGTTTTTTTTTGTTTGTTTGGATCATGTCAAGTCAAGTCACGTTTATTTGTATAGCCCTTAATCTCAAGATATCTCAAAGGACTGCACAGGATTACATTTACACCATCCCCTGATCTTAAACCAACATGAAGGCAAGGAAAAACTCAAAACCTCAGCACGAGGAAAATAAGAAACCTTGTGAAGGAGCCTGACCAGTTGTAATCCCTTACAAACGATTCAAGCAACTTAAATATGTCAGGCCAGCAAACCTAATCGACTCTGTTGTTGTACTGATTCAAACTCTTCTCTGTTTGGTTGATCTCAGCTGCAGGTGTGCCTCCGGTAATGAAACTAGCAAATGACACAGTTAGCAATGGATTGTTGACACCTGAGCGAATGTGACTCATTCTCTGCAAACAACATGTTTCTCTCAGTGAACGGCCGCTCCCATTGATACGCCCCCTTTAGTGATATGTTCACTGGGAAAGAACAGCATGGATTGCACAGTGAATCATTCTGCCTCGGTTGTTCTAACCACTTCCTCTTTCTGGGGATACACTTTCATTGGCATCCATTTCTCCAGGCTAACAGCTAACGCTGAGTCAAACTGCATGAAAACAAAGACATAGATCCATTATTTTCACGGATGACACATTGCCAGATATGATGAAGGGGTTGAGGGCACACAGATGAGCGAGGGTAAACGAGGTCAGGTAAATGAGTGAGCTAATAATAATCTCTTCTGCTCTTTCTTATGAACATATAGAATGTTTTGTATATATATTGAACGCCCACAAGACTAAATAATGTTTACCATTTAACGGTCTTTTACCATAAAATAGGAACTATCATCCATTGATGCACATTCGCTCAATATGATTATAAGAAACTACTCAGACGTACCAAATAAATGGAAAAGGTATTGAGTGAATTGATGAATAGACAGAATGAAATAATTATTTTGATTCATTTTACAGTGTACAATACAGTATATGGTAATGCATGTGTACACTGAAATGGATGTCCTCTGTCCAAGCTGTTTTAATAAAACATAGCGTCTCAATGCCATGGATATAATGTTGGCTTTCAAAGTACAGGGCAATGTGTGAGGGGTGATTTAGTTCAAATGTTGCCTGAGTGTCCATCAGTGACGTGTGGTGGGGTTTGTTTCAGGTGAGGCACAGTCTAATTTAAGAGTACATGAACCTAAATCTTATTCATCATTTGATTGGCAGAACGAGAAAGCAATACATAAAAATAAATGTTGTCTTAATGTTGTCTAACTTGAAAATATGTGTGTTAATATGCTGTTAGAATAAAAGCATCAAAAAAGCTCATCCTCTATTATAAAAAAAAGTTAATGCAAAAAAATGACTGTATATTGCCAGGCTTGCTTTTACCTTGCTAATACTATCACTGATTCTATTGTTTGGGCCTAAGGTGTGTTCCAAATCAGAATATTTTGTCTCAATGTCGCCCTCTGCCATGAGGCAAGATAACTGTGTGCCTCACTTTTCGTCTGCAGACGTTAAGCACACAAATAGTATTAGTAAAATTTCATTAAATAATGTACAAATTCAGCAATTCTGAAAAAAAAAATGCAATAATGGTCGAGTTAAATAAGAAATAACTTTAACACAGAATAAATATAACAAATTAATATATTTCTGATTTCATAATTCCATGAAGATAGGTGAGGCTGTGCCTCACCTGCCTCCCCTGACTGCACTTCACTGCCATTGATATAGTGTTGGCTGGCAAAGCACAGGAAAACGGATGTGGTGCAATTGAGCTAACTTGTTGCCTGAGTCTGAACGTTACTCAATTTTCATAAATCTAAACGTCAGGTTTCTGGTTTTAATAAAACTGCACCTGTCATGATTCTGCAATGTCAATAAAATCCAAGTTACTCTAGACAGTTTCCCTTTGACGACAAGTCAGAATTTGTTCGGACAAGTTTCTGTTGTTATCATCCGTTATTTTTTTTATTTTTAAGTAAGTTGACTAATCTTATTGCAGTTAAAGACAGCTCCCAGCTCTTTGCAGGTGTGCCGGGTTTTTGTCTGTCAGTTTGGCCTCAAGGCATCAGGAGTCTTTATGAGAGTGCAGCCTGTGAAGCCCAAAGAAACAAGTTCAGCGAAAAAGGTCATACAGTTGAGAACAAGAAAGTGTTGTGCGTATATCTGTCGATTTTATTTAAATCCTAGCTGTATATTTGACCATAAGAAATACATTGCATACTTTTTAGCTTTGTTATATGTTTTTATTGCATCAATGACAGCACGTGTTAGTCACTGGTTTTGTCTCTCGACTGCAGAAGTTTACTGGCTGCCATTCAGAGGACTGTGGATATTACATGTCCAAAACTGTCTAATGTAAAGCAAATGCTTTAAAAACACAATAAAAGCAGTGCCTTCTCTATTATTCTCTCTGCAGAAAAGCACCACCACTTTGAAGAATGTAATTGACATCGGTTGTGGCTCATCACTGTTTCTCCCTTACAGAGGAATCTGCTTGCATTAGTAGTATATTATTTAATTCAAATGGCTGTAATAACATGGAATCAAAATGTGTCTGAACAAAAGGGGAAACAAGTAATCAACAGATCCATTATACTGTGCATTACAATCAAACATTAAATGTGATATCTTTATCCATTATTTGTAGGGATTTTTGTTGTGAACTGAAAGTTACTCTGTATTCTACTTTGTCTGTCAGGCTTCAGTACTAAGAGTTATGTTTCTCTCTCTCTCTCTCTCTCTCTCTCTCTCTCTCTCTCTCTCTCTCTCTCTCTCTCTCTCTCTCTCTCTCTCTCTCTCTCTCTCTCTCTCTCTCTCTCTCTCTCTCTCTCTCTCTCTCTCTCTCTCTCTCTCTCTCTCTCTCTCTCTCTCTCTCTCTCTCTCTCTCTCTCTCTCTCTCTCTCTCCCTCTTGACTTTACCTTATTTGGCCACTCACGTCCGTGTTCAATTTTTTTCGTCCTCTGTGGTTGCTTGTCTTGATTCCCCTTGTTTTTTCCTCATAACACAACTTGTCCTCTTCCCTTTATTAGGACTCCCCTTCTAGATCACGGGTGCTGCCTGATAAACCCTTAGGCTGTCGCCGTTACTACCTGGGTTTCCTGGAACACTATATCCCCATCTGCTTTTTGGATCAGGGTTTTTGCCTCTGGTCTTCTGGATACCTGACTTTATGTGCACCAAACCCTGTCTCAAATGTACTTACAGCATATGTGTTTCTTCACTGTGCTTCTGTACAACCCCGAGTGGCTTGCTTTCACAAGCCAGGAACGGAGACAGGACCCAATAGCGTTCGTTTTACTACAATTTTTATTAGAGTGCTTGCATCCACGATCCGATGATCGTCGGTCACGGGTAGCAGATGGCAGTGGTACTTCCGTGTTGAGCAAGGGTAGTCGTTGACAGCGAAAAAACAGGTCAATGGCCAGGACGAGGGAGCGAAACAGAAACGGGTCCAGAAAAGAGGTTGGCAACAGGTATCAGGCAGGAAACAGGGCAAAACAGGTCGATGGCCGGGACGGAGGGGCAAAAGCAGAAACGGGTCCGGAAAAACGTCGGCAACAGGTATCAGGCAGGAAAACAGGGCAGGATAATGTCGGGGAGTACATAAGCTTGCCTAGATGAGAGCATAGGATCGCAGACGGTCTAACGGGTTCCTTTTGGAAGATGGGAGCTTAAAAAGAGTCCAATAGCCAATCGGGTCCCGCGGCTGTTGGCGCCAACGGGGCAGCCGCAGGTTCCCCGAATCACTAATCATGACACTTGCTTTATTTGACTCATTTGTTCTTGTATGCTTAGAAAAGCAAATGTGCCTCATTTGGTTTTAATTTAGTATTAAAAGTATATTATTAATTTTTACATCATTTTATTTTTTTCCCAGGAGTTCCTTAGCAGGGGGGGGCATTCTAATCATGTAAGGCTGTTAAGTATCCTGAAGGCGTGATGTACTTATTCTCAGCAAATCTCCATCTAAACAGGATATGATTTGTTACCATGCACTGGGTAATTTAAAAAGACCAGGTGGCTCTTTACTATTGCTTGTCTGATTTATGACCGAGACACAGGAGGCATCCCCACTAGGATCACATGCCTGAATTACTATTCTTCCCTTGCGTGTAAATTACATTTTCTATTATTTTATTTAAAAGCTGGTTCTTAATCTACAACTGGCAATTAAGGATCCTTATCATTATTATAAATGATACTTTAATTCATATGGCTATCATTATCCATCCATCCATCCAATATCTGCACCGCTTATCCAGAGTAGGGTCGCGGGGGTGCTGGAGCCTAACTGGATCACAACTATCTATGGGCAGTGGGCAGGGGACACCCTGAACTGGTTGCCAGCCATTCGCAAGCCACATAGAGACAGACAACTCACTTGCTCATTAATACCTAGGGACAACTCAGACCGGCCAATTAACCTGACATGCATGTTATTTGAATGTGGGAGGAAACCGGATTGCCCGGAGGAAACCCACGCAAGCATGGGGAAAACATGCAAACTCCACACAGGAAGGTTTGATCTCACAACCTCAGAACCTCCGCGTCGCCGTGATGCCGCTATCATTACCATTAATGTGATTCTTGTTTTTGTATTGTTCATTGAGCATATGAACTACCAGCAGCAATTAAATCAAAACATGCTGAATACAGTATACGCATACAGTTGTACCTCTACTTACAAAGGTAATTTGTTCTGGGACTAGCTTCGTAATCCGAAAACTTGGTAGGTAGATACGCATTTTGAATGCAAAACTACAGTAAATGTTTTAAAATGATTCATAAAGGAGCATCAGAACATTAAACAAAAACATGTTGAAATTAGATTAACACACTATAAAAAAATAAAACGAGAAGCACATAATGTAAAAATATAACTGAAAATAGAGGAAATAATACCAAATGTTAATTTACCTTTATGGATCTTTTGACCACTAGGCTTGTAGGAGCACCATTTTATGTGGTGTGTCTTGGGCAAGTACAGCTTAGTGACACCCATCCTTCTCCAAGCCATAACATGTTTCCACCCGATCTATATACATTGATTGTGAAATATTTAATCCATGTAATAAAGCATAGTTACCATTTATTATTATCATTATTATTATTATTATTATTATTATTATTATTATTTTCATCATTATTAATACTTATTCTTGTTTTCACATACGGGCATGTTTCTTTTATACACATTGATTTTAATTATTATTTTATTAGTTGTAGTCATCGTAGTGCCGACTGTGCAGACTGTGTTGTATGATGGACTTGGAGCCTGAACGCAGATTTGAGAAGGAAATTAAATTTTTTTGAGATGAAGTGTCTGAGGAGTATGTTAGGAGTAACAAGATTGGATAGATTGAGAAATGAAATTGTGAGAGACAGAACTGGAGTAGTAGTGGAACTGAGCAAGTGTGTGGATAAGAGAGTACTTTGTTGGTTTGGACACATGGAGAGGATGGATGAGGAGCGAATGTTGAAGAGGATCTACAAAACAAAAGTAAATGGAAGGGGACCAAGAGAAAGGCCGCGATTGACATGGATGGATAGTGTTATGAGTGCTCTGCAGGAAAGCGGTCTAAATATAGTGGAAGCTAGAGCTCTTGTTGGTGATAGGAGTGAGTGGAGAGGTGTTGTGAAAGGATAGTGGGATGTTTGGATGCGTTCTAAGGGATGAGCAGGGCATCCGCATGATACGGCAGGGGTAAACCAGTGAAAGCTCTCAGGCCCTGCTGTTGAACAGAAGAGTGTGTTGTGTCACCCTGACACGAGTGACATGGTCGCTTTCTTGGGTCCCGTTTCATCTGGAGGGACGAAAGCATGAACAACTTGGGTGCCTAACCTGTTTAGGTGTTTGGGCATTTGGGTTGGCCATGGTCCCAAAAACTTTGTGTGTGTTTTTTGCTACTTTTTCCATTTTATTTATTTATTACCAAGGTAGATAGATATATCTAAGTATACTACTTAGACTGTGACGAGCCCAAAAACACTGCATAGGAAGAATTGCACCTGGACAGGGAGAGTGTTGATTTACTGAGAAACCAAACGGGAGGAGTCAGTCTAACTTCTGCACCAGAAAATCCCACCCGCAAAATGTCCATTACACATGGCTGCAAATTTTAGCTTTGTAAACTTTGGCATTTATGGAAGTAAAGAAGGCAACAAGGGATTGGTGACTTAGTAATGCATGTGGGTTCAATTTAAAACCAGCTCTCCAACTCCTGTACTTATACAAAGCGCACAGAGGGCAAATTTGATAATTACGAAGGTAAATTATCAGAATTCTATAATATGACATGTTTTCTTATTGTTCATTTGTTTTCTTACATGTGCTGGACTATTGTCCTTCTGCTCATGGACCACATACCCCATCTGTAATCAACTTCAATTTGGGCACAGCACACAGAAGTAAACCAGAAAATATAGCTGTACAATACAATGATATCATACAGAATCAAGTGCCCAGAGTGAGTAGGCTGTAAGCAGAAGGTTGTAAGTGCCTAACCCAGGGGTCGGCAACACGCTGATTTTTTGGTCCAATATGGCCCTTTCAACATTTTGGGTTGTATACCCCTGGCCCAACCCTATTCACTTTTTTTGCACAAAAGACATACTCAACTTAAAATCATTGAGCATAACAAATCGGCACAACTAAGTTTGTGCTCACTTTCAACAATAAACAAACATTTTCGGATGACACTGACATAATAAAATGCAAATGACAAAAAATGCATTCACTCATTTTATTTAGAAATTTTGAGATATTTTAAAATGTTTCTATGAGGAAAAACATGCTTAAAGTCCAGTGTGTGAAGTTTCACCCGTAGACTTCGCTGTATTGTGTAGTCCAGTGTTTTTCAAGCTTTTTTGAGCCAAGGGACAGTATTATTCATAAGAATATTGAGGCACACCCATCATAAATGTTCGTTTTGTAAAGCTTAAATTATTGTTCTACTAAAATTGACAGTACAAAGTTTTTTTTTGATCATTTGTAGTCACTCTGGCTCAGAGATTAGTACAGGTTACTAATTTTTTTAACCTGTTACACTATCGTTTTATTTTATTTTATTGAAAATATTTTAACACTTAAGATTAGCAAAAACGATCAGTCAGTGAAACATAACAATTTGTACCTTTTCTTTTTTTCATGGAAAGGAGGAACAGAGAAATTAATCATTGTAATCAGCAAATTTGTGTGCAAGATTTTTCCTTTTTTCACATATTACTTATTTGTTATTACTATTATTATTTATTATTTTATTATTATTATTATTATTATTTTATTAATCTTGTTTTTAGTGCAACCTTTATTAAACAATGTAAGTTATTTCATATATGTCACCATACTACCTCATGAGCAGATACATAATTTACAAAAATAATAATAATTGTACTTAGAATAAAGCAATGTGCTTTACTCTATTTTATTCATCATTTTATTTTCTTTACAGTGCAATCCTAAAGAGCTTTGTTGAACAAAATATGTTATTAGATATACTGTACTCGTGAGCAGATGAGTATATGAACAGAAATTACGAGATGGTTTAACCTGTTTCGCTCGTTAAAAACATGCTTGTGGCTCTCTATTTAATCACAGCACAAAAAAAAACCCACATCAACCACTAATTAACAAAAGGAAACTGCATAATATTTGCACAAGAAAATGCTGTCGAATAATGAAATACATAAACATATGCCCAAAGTGAAGTCAAAGCTTGAAATTGTCAGGACCAGAACAGAGACAGGACCCAATTGCTTAATGCTTAACTTTTACCACAAGTTTTATAGAAGGAAAGAGGAAGGGCTGTGCCTACGATCCGGTGTTTGCTGGAGGCGGGAAGCAAATCCCTCTCATACTCTGATTGTGATCTGAACACGGAAGTGGATCTTAGCGAGCGATGGTGGTGTCAGGGACGGAAAAACTGGTCGGTAGCCGGGAGTGGAAGAGCAAGACGCGGTCGGGGTCGGAAACGAGTCGTAAGCCAGAACGGGAGAGTACACGTAGTCGCGGACAAAGATGGTCGTAAGCCAGGACGGGAGAGCAGACGTGGTCAGTATCAAAACAGGTCGTAGCAGAAGACAAAAAGGAGCAAAAACGGGACAGGCGGGAGTCAGGTTCGTAAAAGTGACAGGACTGGGTTTGAATAGCAGGGAAGCCAATCTGTCAACAAGCCGCAGCTGGCGACACACGAACTGGGGCCAATTGGGTGCCATGGCAACCATGACAGAAATAAGAGAAGTTATCTGAGATGGCAAATTGTAAATCATTTATTTTTGGAAAAAAAATGAAAAGCTACTTGTTGGTAATTTGCTAAGATTATAGAAGCCATTATCATTATTATTTTAGTATTTTAATATTTAAAAAGCACATCAATCTTAGATCTGCCATGGTAGACTTTTTTCTCATTTAATGTTCACCTTTTTTTGCTTGAAAAGAGGCGATTTAAAAAAAATGCCTCTTAAAATAAGCATTTTTTAAAAAAATCCATTTTGTGGTGCAAAAAGAAAAGAAAACCCGCCCATGTGCACAGTTAGCTTGCAGCACTATGCGCCAGATGAGCTTTATGGTTTACAAAGAATAATTCCCTGTTAACTTGTGCAAAAGCAACAGTACATCACTCTGCATTCTGTATTTTACAATGCAAATGTTGAAATTCTATCCTGTGTATATTTGTGATTTATTTCCATATGCGTACAATTTCCTGTGTGGGCGGTTGTATACGAGCCATGATTATGATTTCAGGGCTGCCAGAGTATGCAGTCATTTGAATTATACTCTCATACCAAATGTATATTGGTCTTTATGTGGAGACGATACAGATGACTCTCAACACTATGTCTTGTCAATAGTGGTACACTGATGTGACAGCATGTTCCTTGTATGTAGGTCACCAATATATTCCCAATGTGTTCTAGTCCTCTGGTGGACTCGGGAGTTATGAAGAACCTATATTAAACACTCTTATCTGTGTATATACGTGTATGTATGGTAAGGGCGGCCTGAGAGCATTATCAGGTGAGACTAGAGCCTCAAAGGTATGCACTGTACATTCAGGTCTCATGGTTCAGATTGTGCAGCGTCTGGAAGTTATAAACAAACATATTTACAATGTGTTTAAATGTGTGTCACCGGCTCACCGCTGAGCTGGGAAAGTGGACCATAACCTTATTTTTACCGAATATTTGTTTAGAAAGCCTGTCCAACATTCTGTAAGCAAGGTGCCTAGTAATCTGAGAAACCTGTCCAACAGCAGCTTTTTGGACAGGTGTTGCCAAAAAATAAATTAATATATGTAATAATATTCATGGCAGCGCAGTTCTGAGGTCATGAGATCGAACCTCCTGTGTGGAGTTTGCATGTTCTCCCCGTGCTTGCGTAGGTTTGCCCCGGGTACTACGGTTTCCTCTCACATTCCAAAAACATGCATGTTCAGTTAATTGGCCGGTCCAAATTGTCCCTAGGTGTGAATGAGCGAGCGAATTGTCTGTCCCTGTGTGCCCTGTGACTTGCTGGCAACCAGTTCAGGGTGTCCCCTGCCCACTGCCCGAAGATAGCTGGGATGGTATAAACTTGCTTCTTGAATGTCATTGGTCAATCAAATCTTCGTTTAAATAATTAATTTACCATCCGAAATTCGCTAAAACGCGAAAATATTCTTAAAATTACCTTACTTATTAGCCTTACCTTTTTTTTTGCAGTGCATTTTAAAAATCCTCTTACTGATGAGGAAATGGGACATACCTGGATGACACACGCAAAAGGCATGCAGGTTGACAAGATAAGACTAGAGGTAACACAAGCAAACTCAGGACATGACAATTCTGCTGACTCAGTTGTCAATAAAAGTCAAATTGGATTTGAACAGATGTGACACAAGGCAGCTCATTTTTTCTTTTTTTTTAACTTTGCTTCTTCGAATCAAGGGCAAAGATAATGAGGTTTCCTTTCTGCATAGCAAAATATGTGACCTATGTCATTTGTCTAATCAGAATGTGGCTTCCTGAACAGAGCCTGATTTAAAACCATTTGCTTTAAAATTACGCGTAATCCATTCATTTCCTCATCTTTATATTTACAGACGACCTACTCAGCGACTATCCGGTATTGGGCCAATTCGTCAAATCCGTTTGAATTTTGCCTGAGCTCAGCCCCCCAAAAATTATATTCAAGTCAAGCGCGAGACGAATCGGAATGAGAACGTCTACCTTTTTTTTTTTTTTTTTTTTTGAAAAGCTTCATTCTTTGACCAAATCATATGCTGTCACTAAGCTTTCGAAAGGCCTGCACTTTTCATCAAAGCTCTTGATGGCTACCTTTCACAGCGCTGACGGCTACACCCTCCGAGCGGCCCCTCCTCTTACTTTCCTCCCTTCCACTCCCAAATCCCTTTCTTCTTCCCTCCAATGTCGAGTTGACTTGCGCCTTGTCCCTGCCTCTCCTTCCCCCTCCCCAAATCCTCCCATAGCCCTTGTAGTTAATCCCAATGCTGCCGCCCCACTCCCCTCCATCTTCCCTCCTCAATCAAACACATTCACACATAACACACACATAAGCGTCAATAGACCAAAAAGGGGGCTGTCATTCAGCACTTTGGAATGGTGGATTTAGGTTTTTGGTTACTAGAAAAAAATTAAACAATACCATATATTACAAGACGCTCCCCCAAAAATATAGTTTTTGGGCAGATTTTTATCATATATACAACGACCCCGACTATAGGGCAGATGAAGTTCAAACTACTGTCAGGGCTAGGGTTGCGCAGAAGAAAAAAACTGCTCTATTCGTACATTGATTAATCAATTGAAATAAGCCATTGATCAAAATTACATCATTTTTAGAGGTAATTAAGGCAAACTGGGGGAAAGTTATTATTGAATGCAATGAATAATTATAAAACATTGCGTTTCTTACTTACTTACTTATGTTAATGTGCATTAGCAAATGACTTAACAACCTTTTCAAAAATGTATGACAACTTCTAGAAATGAGTACAAGCTATTTTCAGTTTTAAGCAGTAATATTGAAAAAAACACAATTTGAGCGATTGAACTTTTAAAATGTGATTTTATTATTTTTTTGTTCCCTGTTATCCATCTATTATCTGCACCGCTTTATCCTCAGTAGGGTCGCGGGGGTGCTGGAGCACATCCCAGCCATCTTCGAGCAGTGGGCAGGGGTCACCCTGCACTGGTTGCCAGCCAGGCGCAGGGCACACAGAGACAGACAACTCACTTGTTCATTCCTATCTAGAGACAACGTGGACCAGCCAAATAACCTGACATGGATGTTTTGGAATCTGGGAGGAAACCCAGGAGCCCGGAGGGAACCCACGCATCATGGGGAGAATATGCAACCTCCAAACTGAAAGGGTGGTAGCTAGATTTAAAGCTATAACCACTGTACGTTGCCGTGGAAGCGCTAACCACGCAACTGCTATGCCACGGTTTTGATCCCCACTTACTTGAAATGTCCGTTTAATGTCCATGGAACCGAAGTCCCCCATACTACTCATTCAAAAGACCACACGAAAACACAGACACACACAGACACACACACACACACACACAAAAACACACACACACACAGACACACACAAACACATACACACACACGCACACACACACACACACACACACACGCACACACTGATGCATATATGTGACTTCTGTGCTGTCAAAGTAAATAAATTCAAATTCATTACAGTCATAACCCGTGATAGTAACAATCCAATGATACCCTTCCCATGTGGCAGCAGGCCTATGTTATTGGCTTTTTTCCTTCACATTTATCTGCATATTTGTTTCGCTTTTGTCCCTTTTGATGAATTATTTACCGTGCAGGGCAATGACAGCATAGATCAGTGGTGATTGCTGTTGTGGGTGGATGGTAGCCCTTCCCCTTCTTTGTAATTATTCTCTTTTTTTTTCAGATTTTCGATCAATTTTCCCCCTTCCTCTATCTTGTGTTTCCTCACGCCAGCAGTCAAAAAGCAGATGAAAACATTTAGGATCGCAGGTGGAACCTTTTCACAGTTTGTCGCTTTCTTTGTAGTTATAATGACCAGTGAGTTGAAAAAAAAGGAAGCAAAAGGGTACAGATTAATGGGAAAATACTGTAACCCCTCATGAAGAGGATGAAAATAATTATTCATTATTCAACAAATCAGGTTAGCACCGGGGTAACCCAAAATATTGAAAGAGCCATATTGTACCAAAAAAAGAAAAATAATGAATTAAAAAAATATGTATGTAGCTGCGAAAAAACTAAAAACTATAATATATATATATATATATATATATATATATATATATATATATATATATATATATATATATGGGCAGCACGGCGGCGCAGTGGTTAGCGCTTGTGCGGCACAGTTCATGTCATGGAACCTGTTGTGGGTTCAAATCCAGCTCCAGACTTCCTGTGCGGAGTTTGTATGTTCTCCCCGTGCTTGCGTGGGTTTCCTCCGGGCACTCCGGTTTTCTCCCACATTCCAAAAACATGCATTTCAGGTGAATTGGCCCGTCCAAATTGTCCCTAGGTGTGAATGAGCGAGCGAGTTGTCTGTCCCTGTGTGCCCTGCGATTGGCTGGCAACCAGTTCAGGGTGTCCCCTGCCCACTGCCTGATGATTGCTGGGATGGGCTCCAGCACCCCCGCGACCCTACTGAGGATGAGCGGTGTAGCTAATGAGATGAGATGAGACATATATATATATATATATATATATATATAGCCTATATATATATATATATATATATATATATATATATATATATATATATATAGGCTGGGAAAAATATCGGGTTAACGATTTGCGTTGTAATTTGCAATTTATCGCCTAAAAATATATTTAAGTAACGATTAAAATTTCACCCTGGGCACGCCCCTGGGTGTAAAGCCGTGCTGCTCCAACAAACGAAGAAGAGTCATTTCTGTTCCCTGAGGCTAATGTGGCGTAGCATGCTAGCGATGGAAAAGAGTAAAGAAACACTTTTAGGCAGACATTTTTGTTTCAAACATTGCCCGATGGGAAAATTGACAAGGCGAAAGTGATATCTATGCTTTGCAAATCTGAATTTAATTACCATTGTAGCACTTCTTTCTTAGTATTGTACAAAATCATACATGGACTTGCTCCCTCTTATCTTTTAGATCTGATTTGCCCCTACGTCCCGGTCCGAAGCCTACGATCTGAGAGTGCCGGTCTTCTGGTGATCCCAAGAGCAAAGAAGTGTTCTGCTGGTTCGAGAGCGTTCTCCATCCGGGCACCGGTGCTGTGGAATGCTCTTCCCCCTGAGATCCGATCTGCAACCTCAGTGGAAATGTTTAAATCTAAACTTAAAACTCACTTCTACTCCATAGCATATGATAACCTACTCTTCTCGTCGGCTGAAAAATAGTTTGTGTAATATAGTGTAATAATCTGTGAAGCCCTTTGAGACTCTTCGTGATTTAGGGCTATACAAATAAAAATGACTTGACTTGACTTGACTTTATGTATCACCTGTGAAAGCCAAGCACCCCGGTGAGGTGGTACAGTCAGACAGCAGACCTGAGTAAACAACCTTGGATCAGTTCAGTGAAAGAGATGGGTAATTTTTTATATAAGGAACATGAATATTTTGTTTATTGAAATGAAATGATCTGCATTTATATAGCGCTTTTCAAGTCAATGACTTCCTAAAGCGCTTTACAATGTGCTCCACATTTCCCAATAGCGGCCTTGCAGCCATGTAAGGCGCTTACCTGCTTATTGTGGGTATTAGGGGTTCAGTGTCTTACTTAAGGACACTTCGAAATGTAACACGGGCGAGCCAGGATTCGAACTGGGATCCCTTGATCCCAAGACGAGCCCTCTACCTCCTAAGCTACTGCCGCCCGATTTTGAAGATCTGTCTTTGACACCACAAGCTTTATGGACTTTTTCTTTACTTGGTATTCATTTTTTATAAAATATGTACGACAGCATTACAGTAAATTTATTTTTCAACAGTATTGACATAAAGTACTTAAAAAGCTTTGTTATGCTAGCTATCTTTGGCATTACAGTCTGTATGCACGTATACTGTACTTGGTATAAGCCTATACCATTTGGCGTAATTAATGTAATCTTATTTTTTATGCATATTTTTTTCATATTTACAGCCATTTGTAAAATCTGGATTTAATACATTAAACGTGATAATCGCGATTAATCTATTTCAAAACTGAGATTAATTACTAAATGTATTTTAATCGATTGGCAGCTCTAGTGTGTGTTTATATATATGTAACCGCAGTGTACGTGTCCCACCAAAGATCCACATTCACGCTGGACTGGATGATGAGGTTTTTATTATTACAGTTTCTGCAAATGGATGAGTCACAACATTAGCTTTTTCTGCTGGGTCTGATCTCTTTGATCTCTTTGTAGTTCTCTCTGATAAGACTAACAACAAAGCATATCAAAGAGCTTTCTTTTCACTTTACAGAAAATACATTTTAGAATATCACAATACATTTTTACATGTTTACATTTTAACAAGATACTTTTAACAAGAGATCGTATAGTGGATTTTTACCGTTTACAATGAATTAAACATGTTTTTCTTTAGTCTGAATTTTAACCAACATCATCCTTTTTTAATGTATATGAGAAAATAGGAATAAAAACAATAATGAGTATAAAAATGGGTACAATTTACCTGCAAATGGATGAGTCACAACATTAGCTTTTTCTGCTGGGTCTGATCTCTTTGATCTCTTTGTAGTTCTCTCTGATAAGACTAACAACAAAGCATATCAAAGAGCTTTCTTTTCACTTTACAGAAAATACATTTTAGAATATCACAATACATTTTTACATGTTTACATTTTAACAAGATACTTTTAACAAGAGATCGTATAGTGGATTTTTACCGTTTACAATGAATTAAACATGTTTTTCTTTAGTCTGAATTTTAACCAACATCATCCTTTTTTAATGTATATGAGAAAATAGGAATAAAAACAATAATGAGTATAAAAATGGGTACAATTTACCTGCAAATGGATGAGTCACAACATTAGCTTTTTCTGCTGGGTCTGATCTCTTTGATCTCTACAAGGGGAATTAATATTTAGTAAAACAGAAACAAAACGAAAATAAACGTAAACAGCTTGACAATATCAATCACATTATTATGCATGGTGAGAGATTTGTCAGCTGGGGTTATAATGTTTAAAATTAACTTCTTTTGTGGAGCACCAAAAGATAGGTCTTACCTTTGTAGTTCTCTCTGATAAGACTAACAACAAACCCCGCCTCCTGGTCACATGTTAGAAGCCAAAACCAAACCCCACCCCATACCAGCAGATGGCACTGTTGGACTCAGCATTGCAGGACATTTACCAAAAACTATACACATATTTCAGCAGGAATTTCAATAAAACAAAAGTTATTATTACACCCGTTACATATATATATATATATATATATATATATATATATATATATATATATATATATATATATATATATATATATACACACACATGCATAGCAATCCAGTGTTGTAACTTATGGTGAAGTGTGAAAAGGGTGGTGTTTATTTGGCAATGTATTGAGGATGCAAAAGCTTTTGTGTTGCTTCAGAGTTGCAATCACGCGACATTCATATTATATATATTCTCAGGTGGTGATTAAAGTGCCGTGTTTGGACCGAACGAAGCTCAGTTGATAAACTTTCCGTCCAACACAAAAACACAGAGTCTTTCATTGCCTCACAATCCATCCAGCTCGTCATTGCGATTGACCGTTCGATTACGTTCGACGTATTGGGTACCTCTGCATTATGCAAGACAACGACATCTAGTGGTCAAATATCACTCAATGATGCGGTTTATACAAAACAACGCTGTCATATGTGTAATCACACACAAGCTCAGTCCACACAAAAACACACAACACACACTCAAAGACACACTGTCCCTACATCGCCCTATCCAGGAATAACAATGCATAATTCATGTCCCGTAGTCTCGTCTGCAGACAAAAGTCAGCGTGGAATCAATTATTTATTGAAAACAGCTCACATGATGAATCCTTGAACAAACAGAGCATCTATTGAGAGATGCACCTATTTCTTCTCTTCCTATTTGTGTTTTTGGCATGGATTTAAGCGGGCTCATTAACAGGAGTGAGGATGTAGGGAAAGCAATGTCAAGGGAGTGAGTGAGGCGAAAACCAAATGGAGGTGTAAGGAAAAAAAAATAAGGCCAGAGGATAAAGTCATGCTTATATGTGTGTGTGCCTGTGTGTGCGTGTGTGTGTGTGTAGGTAAGAATTAATGAGGGGCCTAGGTACAGTCAGCTAAATAATTAAATAACTTGGAATGCCAATGCATTGGCACACTTACGGTTTTGCATCACTACCCAGTGCTAGAAAACACTGGAAAAAAAGCTGAATTAACTAGTTTAATTGGACAAACGACCCGCAATGGTCAAAAATAGTCAAAGTAAAAACCTTTAAAAACTATTATACAAACAAAAACAAAAAACTGACCCCTTTCACAGGCCCAAGCCTTTGCTTGACAAATAAAAACAACTGTACATTTATCTTTCTACAAATAACTTCTCTGCTGTGTTTCCGTAGTGCAGTAATTAACATTATTTGATACTGGTCGGAAACATTTGTTGGCCTCAAGAGGGATGGGGGGCCACCAAGCTGTAGTTGCCCATGACACACCACAGGAAATGGTGCCCCTACGACCCTCTTGCTTATGGGGTCCAACAGTAACATTATCATTTTAGAAATAATCTGTTGATAATCCGTTTTTACTTCAAATAATACTTTGTTACCATCACGTAGACGTTATGGAAAACTTCAGGAATAGAATGGACCACCGGGGGAGCTATGTCAGAATGCTCTTTCTGGACTTCACATCTGTGTCATGTTTGCTTTCCTACAAAAATCATATACAGTATTTTTTCCATTTTCAAACAATTTTGAAAAAGCACCAGGGAAAAACTTGGAAGAGCCAAAGAGAAGCACGCGGCTCCTGAGCTGCTGGTTGAGTTTACTTCAAGTTTAGAGGGTGAAGAAATCCACCTTTGTTAGTGATTTTCCCCTGACTTTTAGCTCCGGCCGCCGGTGCTTTTATCGGTCAAGAGAGTGTTGTGGACATGCTGAATTGTAAAGCCCCAGTGTGTACTATTTGACTACTGGATGGCACTGTTTTTAATGCAATTATGTGTTTGTCATCCTGCATGAACAAGGGAAAGCCTGCTGACGAACAAGCAGATGGAACACAAACGCATTGCCATAATTCTTGTTTTACTTTTGTTTGCAGGTCTGCCCTAGAGGAAGTCTGCACTGCAGCGAATGATATACAGGTTGATACAGAATTGAGAAAATTAAAACAAAAATGTTGACATATTACTGTGTATGGTTGTTAGACTGCCGATGTGAAACCAGACTAATAATGTGCTCCAGTTCTGAAGAAACGGAATGTCGAAAACTGAGGACGACTCTGAACGAGATGGAAGAGAAAGGAATTATTCAGAAGTCGACTAGCGACTATGCATCTGCGCTTGTTCTCATATGGAAGCGGAATGGAGAACTAAGGGTATGTACTGATTTCAGAAGGCTTAATACGAGAAGCATAAAGGATGCCTACTCACTACCGCATCAAGCTGATGCTTTGGCCGCACTTGGGGGAAATGCCTTTTTCTCCACGATGGACCTGACGTTGGGTGCGAGCTTGAGGTTGTGTTCCTTGAGGCGAGTAAACACCATCTGTAGGCGTTGGAGTGCAACTTCCTCTGTGGGGGCAAACACCATCAGATCGTCGAGGTAACATAATAGGCTCATGAAATTCTGATCACCGAACATCGACATCCATCATGGCGGCGCATACAATGGATGCTGCGGCTCGATGCTCTCCAGCAAATCTTCTATTTACTACCGTTCTCTTGTCTTTTTTGCTTCCTTTTTTGGACACATGCGTGGCCAAAAATACTTACTTTAGGGACGAACTTATTCGATTGGGTGGGCGTCTAAATTTCGACTTTTCGGGCACTTTTTACACCGCCTATGATATCCCGAATGAGCTTCAAAGAGATCCGGCATCCTTGTGGACAACTATTCCTCCTACTAAACGACGACAAAGGCGCCGTAAAGACAGGAAACAGAAGCGTGGTTGCCGTGCGGGTAAATGTGTGAAGCGTGCGAAGTCGAAGGAGCACGAAGAACGCGAAGATGTGACTAATTCCACCATTCATTCCTTGCCGGACAACCAACGCTTTAAACTCAACGCACACGAACGGCGACATCTTGTGACGATCTCTACAAAGACTACAAAGACTTCAGCTAAGTCAAATGATTCAGCAAAACTAAAATTTGGTCTTTTAAATATTAGATCGATTGCTCCTAAAGCTTAACTTGTTGATAACATTACTCGTGATTGTAAACTTAACTGTATCGGTCTTTGTGAAACTTGGTTACGCCCGGATAAGTATTTACCGCTAAATTATGCTTCTCCCCCAGACTACGTGAGTAGCCATGTAGCACGCACGTTGAAGAAGGGTGACGGTGTCGCGCTCATTTCTGAAAAAAACGCTCAAATTTAATCCTCGTACCACTAATTACAAGGCGTTTGAGGCTCTTGTGATGCGGTCCTCTCTAGTGTCAATTTATGTAATAACTATCTATCGCGCACCTGGGCCATACACAACTTTCTTAGACGAATTTGCTGAACTTTTGTCTGAACTAGTAACTTATGCAGACAAAATTATAATTATGGGGGACTTTAACATTCATATGAACTCCCCACTCAGTTCACTTGTAAATGTGACATAACGCTCAGGATAAACTTATGGTCCCCACCAGACCGACATCGTACAAACAACGGGGTTAGCTCACACCCAGTGTTCATCCCACTATTAGCAGTTAGCAAATGAGCAGGAGGGTCCCGCCGCCAGGCCCCCCGCCCCCCTTGGGTGTATCTCACCGGTTTTTCCCAATCTGCCAAAGTGTGATCGGCTGATACCACGACACCTGAGCGTTGGAGCCGGCCGTTACCAATTAGCGGCTGACAACTTTGACATCCGTTTTTGGGCCGACTCCCGCTCTATCCTGGGTCAAAGGAGTGTTGGATTCTCGGTTCCCCCCTTTTCCGTTTCTGACAGGTAGTGATAAGACCCCATTGAGATGGTCGATCGGACAGGACAGTTGTTTCTTTGCTTTTGCTGCAGTTTCGCATTGTGTTTCACTTTTACCCTTGTGGTTTTGTCATTTTTCTGGGGGGACTTATCCCAGTAACCATTTGTGATGTTTTGTTTGTTAGACGTGGGTCGGATATCTTTCCAACCAGGGGAATGGGGCCAACCCAGAACCTTCGGCGCGAGCTGTTTTGTCACAACGTTTGAAATGTCTTCGCGTTAGACAACCATTACTTGCGCTTATTAATTCGGGGTGGTACCCCTAGGTGGGGCGGGGGCCCCCCCCACCTTTCCCGCAAGCTGTACTGCTTTATTATTATTATTATTATTATTTTTCAACATGGCGGCGCGACTATACGCAGCGGCTTCACGTGTCTCTCCAGTAAATCTTTTTACTTTAAGTGTTCTTTTATCTCTCATCTTTTCTTTGATAAATACCTGTTCGGCAACTATCACCTTAAGTCGCCAGGAACTTATTAACCTGGGTCTAAGATTAGATTTCGACTCATTTCACGATTTAACACTGGCTCCCCCCAAGGCTGTGCACTGAGCCCCCTGATTTTCACCCTCTACAGCTCCGACTGCTCACCGACCCACCCCACAAACACTATAATTAAGTTCGCTGACGATACCACCTTGATCGGCCTCATCTCTGAAGGGGACGAGGCGGCATACAGGGATGAGGTGGAGTCACTTTCAACGTGGTGTTCGGAAAACCACCTCATATTGAACACCACAAAAACAAAAGAACTGATTCTGGATTTCAGAAGGAATAGCAGGAATCCAGCACCACTCACCATAAAAGGAGACTGTGTAGAGAGAGTCCACTCTTTCAAATTTCTGGGTGTGCACATCTCCGACGACCAGAGCGGTGGTAGGGAAGGCCCAGTAGTGACTGCACTTCCTGAGATTGCTCAGGAAAAATAACCTAAAACAGCAGCTGCAGGTGTCCTTCTACAAAGCCACAGTGGAGAGCATCCTAACATACTGCATCACGGTGTGGTATGCTGGGTGCACAGCAGCAGACAGGAAAAAGCTCCAGAGGGTCATCAAAACAGCCCAGAGAATCGTCGGCTGCTTTCTGCACAGTCTGGAGGACATTGCCTGCTCTCGCTACCTCAGCAGAGCAGAAAACATCATCAAGGACTTTTCTCACCCCGGCCACCACCTCTTCGACCTGCTGCCTTCCGGCAAGCGCTACAGGTCACACAAAGCAAAAACAAACAGACTCAGAGACAGTTTATTCCCCACAGCCATTACCACCCTAAACCAAAAAAACTGTAAACTGTAAAATGTAAAATGGTACTCACGTACATGCTGTCTGCACTATGTTTGTTCACTGCTTAAAACAGACACCGCACAAAAAAACTGAAAACTCGTGCCAACACTACCTCATACGAATATAATGGTACTCATGTCTATGTTCTTGCACATGTCGACTGCACTACGTTTACTGCTCACCTTGCACAATGTCTGACCATTTCCTTTTTTCTGCACTATGATGTCTATGTTTGCACCAATGCATATGCTGACTATTTTTTTGCACTATGATGACTTTGCACCAAATGCAATATTGCACAACCCTTACGATACCAACGGTATCACGACATCACTGTATGTAACATCCCACATGCCGACATTTCTTGTGTAAATACCATGTAAATTATAACTATAGCCTTATCCCCCTTGTTTTATAACCTTATCTTCTCTGTTCCTTTATCTTCTTGGCTCATACCTCACTGTGAATGTATAAAACTGGAGTGTCATGCCCAATTTCGTTGTCACAATATGTTAACCCATTTTGTAACAATGACAATAAAGGTATATTCTATTCTCTATCTATTCTATTACTGTTGCGTTTCGGTCTCTAATTGATGCATTTGGTTTAAATCAACTGGTTGATTTGCCAACCCATAAAGATGGAAACACGCTAGACTTGGTTCTGACTCGAGGAGTTTTAACCTCAAACATTATGGTGTTACCGTGTACTACCATTATCTCGGATCATTATTTAGCTACATTTGAGGTGCTAGCTAAATGTAGTGCTAAAAAAGCTGAAGGATTTAGAGGACGCAATATAAGCACTGGCACAGTTTCTGAGATCTTTGAACTCCTTCCTGGAGCAGTTGCGTCCTTTCCTTCATACAATGGCTCTATTGACTCACTCATGAATGAGTTTAATACCACCCTGGCTAGTGTCCTGAATTCAATAGCGCCCACAAAGCTTAAATCACGTCCTAAACGACGCACGCCTTGGTTTACTGATGAAACTAGAACCCTTAAAAAAGAATGCAGGAAATTGGAAAGAAAATGGCGCGCTACCAAGCTTGAGGTTTTCCATCAAACCTGGTGTGACAGCTTCTTAAAGTATAAAGCGGCCCTTGCCTCTGCAAAATCAGCCTACCTTTTGAATGTGATTGCATCTCAAAAGAACAATCCCAAAGTCCTTTTTGACACTGTAGCATCGCTTACAAGGCAACAGACTATCGCAGATAGTTCGACCCACTCTGCTCATGACTTAATGGTCTTCTTTACTAGGAAGATTCAATGCATACAGGAAGAAATTGCTAAAGACATTATTGATACCACACATATTAAAGGGCTGAAATCTACAGATGCACGACAGGGTGGCTGTCCAGGGAATTTGTCCCGTTTTAATGAACTGTCACTTGATGATATCAAACAGGTGGTGAATGCGGCCAAACCGGCAACTTGCCAGTTCGACCCGCTCCCAGGTTCACTTATTAAAAGTCTTTTTGGCGTCCTTGCACCTTCAGTTCTAAATATTATAAACATATCACTCTCCTCAGGTGTAGTTCCAGCAGCTTTGAAGTCCGCCGCTATTAAACCCACACTGAAACGACCCAACCTTGATCCAGAAATCTTATGTAATTATAGACCTGTGTCAAACCTACCTTTCCTTTCTAAAGTACTTGAAAAAGTAGTGGCACAGCAGCTGAATGATTTCATATCCGAGAATAACCTTTTTGAATCTATGCAATCAGAATTCAGGGCTAACCACTCTACTGAGATAGCTCTGATCAAGGTAACAAATGATCTCCTACTGGCAATGGATTCTGGCGCTTCATCACTTTTGCTGCTGCTGGATCTTAGTGCTGCTTTTGACACAGTGCACCACAATTTCCTAGAACGGTTGGAAAAATGGATTAGTCTCTCAGGAACCGTCCTCTCATGGTTCAGATCCTACCTCTCAGATAGGACGCACTGTGTTAAATATGGCGAAATGACATCGGAGCCCTTTAATGTTACCTGTGGTGTTCCGCAGGGTTCAGTGCTTGGCCCCCTTCTTTTCAGCATTTACATGCTTCCATTAGGTGATATTATTCGCAAGTACAATATCAGTTTCCACTGCTACGCAGACGACACTCAACTATATCTTCCGTTGGAGGGATCTGCCATACCAAACTGTGGAAATTTGGAGGCCTGCCTCATTGAGATAAAAGAGTGGATGTCTTTCAATTTCTTGCGTCTTAACTCTGAAAAGACCGAAATGTTAGTTATTGGTCCATCTAAATGCCGTGACTTATTCTCAAAAACTGCTGTGAACATTGACAAATGCGGAAATTATAATTCATGCATTTGTTACCTCCCGTCTCGATTACTGTAATGCACTACTCTCTGGTCTCCCGAAGTCTAGAATCAAGTCTCTTCAGCTGGTACAAAATGCCGCAGCGAGGCTTTTAACTAGGACAAAAAAGTCCGATCACATCACACCGATTTTGGCTAACCTGCATTGGCTCCCAGTTAGCCTTAGATGTGATTTCAAGGTTCTTTTAGTATTATACAAAACATACATGGACTTGCTCCCTCTTATCTTTCAGATCTGATTTCCCCCTATGTCCCGGTCCGAAGCCTACGTTCTGAGAGTGCCGGTCTTCTGGTGATCCCAAGAGCAAAGAAGTGTTCTGCTGGTTCGAGAGCGTTCTCCATCCGGGCACCGGTGCTGTGGAATCCTCTTCCCCCTGAGATCCGATCTGCAACCTCAGTGGAAATGTTTAAATCTAAGCTTAAAACTCACTACTACTCTATAGCATATGAATAACCTACTCTTTTCGTCGGCTCCAAAGCAGGGGAATGTATGATAATATTCTGAAAAATAGTCTGTGTAATATAGTGTAATGGTCTGTGAAGCCCTTTGAGACTCTTCATGATTTAGGGCTATACAAATAAAAATGACTTGACTTGACTTGACTTGAATGTACTCAATAAGATTTATAGTCATATGAAAACATATGGGCGACCTTAATCATTTTCAAGATTTTCCTTTATAAATCATTCGTTATTTGGGTCAGCAATTGCAGTTAATTTTATCTTTTAGCAGGCAAACACAGTGATATTTGAGAAGTAAAATGGAGTTACTTATAGAATGTATTTTTGATAATAGAAAAACGTATGGGTTCTGTAGCACAGAAATGGAGGTACATATACTGTCCACATAATGGTAGTAAAGTATTGTAAAGTAAAGTGGATCATGTCCTTAAGTCATTTTGGGATCATCTATTTCTCAATTCTACTCATTGGCATTTGTATGGAACCACTACTGTCTATCCATGCTGGCCTGTCACATTGCAGGTATCGTACTTGACAGGCATTGTGGGAAATGCAGATGTTGGTCAAAGCACTCTTGACAAATTTATTTTAAGGCTCTTAGACATTTTAAGCTTCCGCAAGGCACATACGTGTAGCCATGCGTTTGACAGTGGTACGAAATAAAACAATATTATTTGATAAATACTCCAATGCTGGAGATTCCAAACTAACAAGCTAACAGGCTGATCATTTGTATCACCTGAGTTCAAGAGGAGAATCTTTGAAAATCATGCAGAACATACGGCCCTCAAGTCTGATCTAAACTCAAGTTGAGAGAAGGATCTTGGCTCAATAGAGCATGCGTCAATGTGGCTGGGGCAAGAAAAAAAAGGGTCTTGCCAAAAAACTTCCCTCAAAGATAGATCCTCTTTTTCACAGTCTATTGGTTTGTCAAGAATTCAAGTTCCCATCAAATCAGACGCACTGCCTACGAAAATGGTCAATGGAGCCTCCACCAACCTTCTGTCAATGCCTGACACAATTCAGTCTCATTATTTTGCTTGGTAATGTATGTCGAAGACTTGCTCACAGTCCAGGCCAGGCTTGCTCCCTTTCGTGGTGACATCCTTGCCAGAGGAGGTTTGGAACGTTGCCTTTCTCGAGTCAGCGGAGCGCCGCCGACTTTTACGCGCCATGTGTTCTGCATTGGAGGACCCGGTTCAATGACTGTGTGGTCTACCGCTTTGTAGCTGTGTTACTGTTTTTCCCCAACTATTATTAATGACACCATTACAGCTGACCATAGAAAACCAAGCAGGATAAAATGTCATTTCAGTTTTACCAGTTTACATTTAATGTATTTACAAAGCTTTGATCTGTACACATGTGGTTGTTGGAATAGAATAGGCAGAAACTTTTAACGAGTCTTTCAAACCCTTTGACCCTGTGTTTTCAGCAGGAGAGTCCATTGACAAGTCTTATAGTGAGGGTGTTCGAACAGTGACATGCGGTGAAGTTCATGTCTGGCGAGGCACAGCCAGTTCTCCAAATAACCGACTGTACAGCATGTACATGATTTAATTGGCAACATGTTATCGTTTTTTTTTAAAACAACACATTTCCATAACAATATACAACTTGTAGCATAGAAAAAAATAACTTTCAATGTTATCACCCAACCTTTGCACATGAATGAAGTCATCTGCTGCTCTTTTTGATTAAAAGTGTCAATAACTTTGCTGTCTCCTCCTTTGATTTTAAGTCCAGTTTGGCAAGCTGCTTCAATTTCAATACATAATCCCCTATTTATTATATAAAGTCCAATCAAAAAGATAAAAATATCATCCAAAGGGCTGCACTTGAGCGGCTGTTGCCTTGCTAATACTACTAATTCTATTGATTGGCCCCGAGGGAGTGCGCCAAAACAGAATGACAATACTTTTCTAACTTATACACGCTCCTTATCTCTTATACGTTTTTAGAACATAGAGAGACCGATATCGCCCATTTTGACTAATCCGGTTTGTCTCGATCACTGGTAGCGAACGACAACGTTATCATAGATTGGTTATTTTGTCGCTGTACACTAGCAAATGTTATCCTCGATCAAACATTTTTTTTACTGCACATATTGTTCAGCCTGCCTCACTGAAATGCAGACAGTGAGGAAGGCATGCAAAGTTAAACTATCTGTAGAACAGTCAAAGTGTGCAAAATCCTGCACTGCTACGTACATTAAGCAAAACTTAATGTACTGCAAAGTGGTACAAAGAATTGAGAAAGATGCTCAAAAAAGTGTTTTCGTTGTTTGTTTGGTAAATAGAATAAACTTTACACATTTTATCTTTGTTTTATTTCCGACACAGTCTGTCTTGCTGTGAGCAAATAGGTTCCACGCTGTGTATGTATGACTTATTGTTGCTCAGTAAGGGGAATTGCAATCATTAATAATGGAAGGAATTAAAAAAGCTTGACACGTCTAACTACTTCTCCTTGACATGAGGCACATAGTTCTCCTACAGTCTCTCAAGGGGGCGACAGTGAGACAAGTGATTCTCGGCGGTCACTCACTTTTAGTATTTGAACAGTAAATGTGGAAATCCAGCAAATTTGTAATAGAAAACCCATTTTTTTAAAAAATAGTGCTTTGACCCAAAACTACATTTCCCACAATGACTGTGTACTACGTTTTCTGGGAAGTAATGGCTCAGCGTCACTAGACGGCGCAAGTATTTTTGCATCGATGGGAAATACTCGATCCTAAAAATGTCCAAGAAGATTTTGTTATCTTGTCATACTGTGATAACTCTATGTACAAGACTACTTTGTTCTGAATGATGCTCATATCTAAGATTGCTCGGCTCTCGAGCACATTTTCCTGATAAGGAAAAACTAGAAGCAAAAAAAAAATGTTCTCGGTCTCCCAAAAACATTGAAGTTAACCCTAAATAACATAAAAACATCTTTCTGATTACTAAAAGCCATTCATATAGTAATCCAACATACAAATACTGTGATAAGATAAATACGATGACAATCAGATGAGTGTAAAGCCCTGGTTTTGGGTGGTAATGTCTGGAAATTCTTGTACCTTGGATAATCTGGCGTATATTGCGTAAAATTTTTGCTCGGAAGACGTCTTGTATTTCGAATTTCTCATCTTAGGGGTTTACCGTATTTATTTTTCGGCACAACATTGCCCTACAACACAGACAAGCATACACATGTGCGTATTTGAAAATACAGCAGTAACAAACTGAATTTGGTTGAGGTTTATATAAGAATTAAATACAAATTAAATGTCAGATGAAAAGTTTGTCGGGTTTGATTTTCAGCTTCCTCGATTTGTGAACCTTTGATTCATTAATTTTCTATTCTCTGGCGGCTTGCTCGGTTTTGATTTTCTCTCACGTAGCGTAGAAATCAACACACCATTACGCATTGCATTCAATTGAGGGGGAGTGAGGTTTTGGATTGAATTCATATTCGGGCGGACGACTCTATTCAGCTTCCGCGAGCACAATAAACCAAATTGCTAGATATGCTATGGCCTTAGCATCCATACCGGGTTTCTCAGACTTCCGCACGTGTCCTCTATGCGCAAGCCTTGCGTATGAAGACGCACAGAAGTCAGGAAAGTGAACGTTCTAAAAAAAGCCACCAGGTTATATCCCAAAATTCGGAATTGAGCATTGCGCTCTGCAGTCTGAATGGCAGCCTCAGCTATGCCCGCCACCTTACATGACAGACAGGCACTGCACGATAGGGCGCACTGCACAATTTGTAAAAGATTCAAGACTTTGATGTGTGCCTTATGGTCAAGAAAATACGATAATCCAACTAAAATGAATGAATAAATAAAATCACTTCATGTAAAAATCAAATAATTAATGCATCAAACTAACAAAAGTAAAATAAATAATCATAGCCTAGTGAATGTTGGAGGAACATCAAACCCAGAGTTGAAGCTTGGCAGCCCGAGCCCAAAAGGGTTCGTGTGTGTGTGTGGGGTGGGGTTGGGAAAACTATGTATCTGGGATGACTGCCCTGTAAAATAATAATGAATAGCAAAGTGTTTGGGGGATTAGAAGATTTTTGTTCAGCACAGCACCTGACACTTTATGGAGGCCCACTGCCCACCCATGTTTTTACTACTTAACCATGCTACAGCAGTCCCTGAAATAATTCTGCAAGAATTTCTGGAAGCAGAAGGCTGGGGCTTACTGGAAGATGATCATTCCACAAAAAACCCAGAATCTTGTCAGAATTGTTCTGTTTGACTCGTCACATGTAGGGGGCTCAAGGGACATAAACATATAGTCGACAAATTCTACTTTTTTAAAGGGACAGTGCATATTATTTAGCGCAGGAGTAGGCAAATCTTTTGAGCGGAGGGCCTCATTGAGTTAAAAAAATGGTAGAAAGGCCACGAGAGGAGGAAAAAAATATATTGATTATAATTTTTTGCATCTGTAGATAAAGTCTCAAATGTGATGCCTACATTACGGGAAACGATTAAACCAAGTCCCATTTTATGTATACCCCTTAATCATAAAAAGTCTCAAAGGATTGCACAGGCCACAATCACAACATCACCTGATCAAGGTAAAAACTCAAAAACCTCAGCATCAGGAAAATTAGAAAGTTAATGTAAGCCTATACGATTTCTTGTATTGTCATTCCTATTTTAAAGACATATCTCCATTTTGAGTTATTTTATTTTAAAATTCAATTTCCGTAAAGATAAAGAAAAAAAAGAGACCAATTATATGAGATTTTGGTCATTAAGTAGACCATTTCATCAAATTGATTTTGAAACACTCAGAATTAATTAATTAACAACAATAATATATTATGTCCCTTTTCTAAGCACTACATTTGATAATATGCTATGAAAAACTCCAAATGCAATAAAGATAACTCAGAAATGTAGCAAAAAAGTGTAGCAAGTTTTTGTCTTTGAATGCTGTGTTCATCTTCCACCATGCATACTGCACCTTATTATGCCCAAATAACTCAATTTGGATTTCATCAGGCCACATCACCTTATTTCAAAATGAAGCTGGCTTGTCCAAATATGCTTTAGCATACTTCAAGCGACTCTGTGGTATATGCGGAGAAAAGGCTTCTGCCGCATTATTCTCCCATACAGCATCTCTTTGTGCAAAGTGCGCCGGATAGTTGAAATATGCACAGTGACAACATCTGCAGCAAGATCATGTTGTAGGTCTTTGGAGCTGGTCTATGGGTTGAGTTTGACGGTTCACACCATCCTTTGCCTCTGCTTATCTGATATTTTTATTGGCCTGCCACTCCGGGCCTAGACTAGAACTGTGCCTGTGAGCTTCCATTTCCGCACTATGTTCTTCACAGAGGAAACTGACGGCTGAAATATCTGAGGTAGCTTTTTGTACCCTTCCCCTAAACCATGATGTTGAACAATCTTTGTTTTCAGTTCATTTGACAGTTGTTCTGAGGCTCCCATGTTGCCACTCTTCAGAGAAGATGCAAAGAGTCAAGTCAAGTCAAGTCATTTTTATTTGTATTGCCCTTAATCACAAAAAGTCTCAAAGGGCTGCACAGGTTATTACACAGACTATTTTTCAGACTTTTAATACACCATCCCCTGATCTGGAACCAACATGAGGGCAAGGAAAAACTAAAAAAACTCAACATGAGTAAAATGAAGAAACTTTGAGAAGGGACCGCACATGTGGAATCCCACTTTCAGGATTACCAGACAGCGAGAGGAGAACAACTTGCAACTGGCCAAATTAAATACCCCTTTTCATGATTGGCTTCACCTGTGTATGTAAGTCAAGGGTCAATGAGATTACAAACTAATTATGTGTTCCGATAATTAGTGCTAAAGGTATTCAAATCAATAAAACAACACGGGTGCCCAAATGTATGCACATGCCTACTTTTGTTTAAGTAATTATTGCACAATTTCTGTAAATCCTTTTACCTTCATTTTACTTTTCAAATATCACCGCGTTTGTTTGCTATATTAAATATTTAACTGAAATTGCTGATCCGGACAACCGATGATTTATAAAGGAAAATTTTGAAAATAATCAGGGGTGCCCAAACTTTTGTCAGACCGGTCACGAGACACGCTGACGTAAGATCCGGAATGGCTGGCACACAGACGTCGAGACCGATGGGAAGGAAGGTGGACGGATGGACGTCGAGACGGGCGGACGGACGTCGGGCAGGCGGACGTCGAGACCGGTGGGCTGGTATGCAAGCAGGCGAACCGGATCAGCGGTCCAGGCGCCCCGATGGACGAGGGTCGGGCAGGCAGACAGACTGACGTTGAGACAGGCGAACGGACGGGCCGGCGAGCAGGAGGTTATATATACTGGACTGTCTCAGAAAATTAGAATATTGTGATAAAGTTCTTTATTTTCTGTAATGCAATTAAAAAAACAAAAATGTCATACATTCTGGATTCATTACACATCAACTGAACTATTTCAAGCCTTTTATTATTTTAATATTGCTGAATTTGGCTTACAGCTTAAGAAAACTCAAAAATCCTATCTCAAAATATTAGAATATCATGAAAAAGTATACAAGTAGTCTATTCAACTAATCACCTGATTCATCTAATTAACTCAAAACACCTTGCGAGGGTTTCCTGAGCCTTAAAAACACTCAGCTTGGTTCAGTAAACTAAATCACAAGTATGGGGAAGACTGCTGTCCATAGGACCATCATTGATACCCTCCATCAGGAGGGTAAGACACAAAAGGAAAATTCTCAAAGAGCAGGCTGTTCACAGAGTGCAGTTTCAAAGCATATCCACAAAAAGTCTGTTGGAAGGGAAAAATGTGGCCGGAAACGCTGCACAACCAAGAGAGATGACCGCAGCCCTAACAAAATTGTGACGAAGAGCCGCTTCCAGAATTTGGGGGAGCTTTAAAGACAGTGGGCTGAAGCTGGAGTCCAGGTATCAAAAGCCACAGTTCACAGACGTGTCCGGGAAATGGGCTACAATAGCCGTATTCCCATGGTCAAGCCACTTCTGAACTCAAGACAACGGAAGAAGCGTCTGACTTGGGCTATGGAGAAGAAGCACTGGACAGTTGCAGTGTGGTCCAAAGTCCTCTTTTCAGACGAAAGCAAGTTTTGAATTTCATTTGGGAGTCAAGGCGCCAGAGTCTGGAGAAAGGCTGGAGAGGAGCAAAATCCAAGTTGCTTGAAATCCAGTGTGAAGTTCCCACAGTCAGCAATGGTTTGGGGAGCCATGTCAGCTGCTGAAGTTGGTCCACTGTGTTTCATCAAGTCCAGAGTAAATGCAACTGTGTACCAAGAGATTTTAGAGCACTACATGCTTCCATCTGCTGAAAAGCTCTATGGAGATGAGGATTTCATTTTCCAGCATGATCTGGCACCTGCCCACAGTGCCAAAACCACCAGTAACTGGTGCACTGACCATGGCATCACTGTCCTTGATTGGCCTGCTAATTCCCCTGACCTGAACCCCATCGAGAATTTGTGGGGTATAGTTAAGAAGAAGATGAAAGACACCAGACCTACAAATGCAAATGAGCTGAAGGCCGCTATCGAAGCATCCTGGGCATCAATAACACCTCAGCAATGCCACAGGCTGATTGCCTCCATGCCACGCCAGATTGATGCAGTAATCCGTGCAAAAGGATTCCCAACCAAGTACTGAGTGCATCAATGGACATTTTCAAATGTTTGATTTAGTTTTGCTGTTATAACATTATTTTTTTACTTGGTCTGAGGAAGTATTCTAATATTTTGAGATAGGATTTTTGAGTTTTTTTCAGCCGTAAGCCAAAATCAGCAATATTCAAATAATAAAAGGCTTGAAATAGTTCAGTTGATGTGTAATGAATCCAGAATGTATGACATTTTTGTTTTTTTAATTGCATTACAGAAAATAAAGAACTTTATCACAATATTCTAATTTTCTGAGACAGTCCAGTATATATATATATATATATATATATATATATATATATATATAGAGAGAGAGAGAGAGAGAGAGAGAGAGAGATCCTCGCGACCCTACTGAGGATAAGCAGTGCAGCTAATGAGATGAGATATATATAGATAGACAGATACACTGTAAATCTATATTTTTTCGATCAGGTATTATCGATTTATTACTTCGTACCTATTGTTTTTGTCTGATAATTTCATTAAAATTGAATAATTGAGCCCCCCTTGAATTAGTTTATAATTATGATAACAGTCTAAAATATTCTCTATTTGATTAAATGTAAATTTATCAGTATGCCAAATAAACATGCATATTTGTATTAGAACAGTTTCACAACAAAAGTCAAGAGAGTGTCACAGACCAGAACGGACATAGGACTCAATTGCATGCATTTCTCAGGTTCTATTGAAAGAGAGTGAGATTTAGGCTTGCTTGATCTGAGGACTGGCGAAGAGCGGAATCGAGCAAGGGGGGTGTGACACTTCCGTGTCGGAAGAAGGTAGGCTGGAATGGCACGTCGTTAGACCAGGGCTGGAGATCAGAGGCGAAGTCGAATTCGTAAAAGTGATCGTAGGCAGGCGGCAGGTAGAACAGCCGTATTCAGGTTCAGAAATGGGTCGAAAACAAGGATCAGGCCGAAAACAGGTTTAACAGAGACGGAGTCGAATGGGAACGCTCACTGAATGTAAACACAACAGCTCGCAAACGACCTGACAAAGTTTAAACTGGAGACAGGGGCTTAAGAAGGGTGTGGCCACCAATCAGCTTGTCCGGGCTGTTGGCGCAATCAAGCTGCCACAGGTGTTCCAAATAGGACAATCATGACAGAGAGTCAAACCCCAAAAAAGCAGCAAGGTAACAAAAATACAAATATAACAAAGTCAACACGACAAATACAACACCTTCGATTTTTTGAAAATGAAGTCAAAGTGTAAAGAGTGTAAACAATCCAATGTATAAGCATTTAACAGCATGGAAATTAAAAGAATTAATCAACAAGAACTGTTTCAAAACCAAAACTATAAAAATGTCATGGAACAGAACAAGGACTCGGATCCAATAGCGTCAGTTAAAGGATTTATTGTGACAAGATTCGGTGGAGCAGGCTTGGGACGTCGAGCCTTGGCAGTGGAAAGCCTCTTGGGACGATATGGCAACTCCGTGGTGAAAACGCGTGGCGAAACGTAGCAGGTAAGTCGGTGGCCGGGACGGAAGAGTAGATCGAAAACTTTTAACAGACAAGGGTCAGGCAACGAGAATCAGACTTGGAATATACATGGGCTTGTGGTACCTTGAATGTTGGAGGTTCACTCAGGAAATGAGGAAGACACTCGAACGCCCATCTCTGGACGCTGACAGCTTATGTAGTAGACTTCCACCAATCAAGAGATCGCGTTCCAGCACACCAGCTGATTACCTCAGGTGACTCCGGTTAGGTAATCACGACAGAACCCCCCCCTCAAGGGACGGCTCCAGAAGTCCCCCAGGGAAAAATAAAAATAAATCCAAACACGTCACATGGCAACACCGGTAATCCAAGGGAAAAAAATCACAGGCCAGTTACAAATAATTCCCCAAAACCCAAAATACATCACCAATAATCCAAAAATCGAGGGCCCAGAGGTCATCCGATGAACCCTCAGAATTCTTCCGAGTGGATAGAGGCCCCTTCGTCCGCATCTGAAGGGGTGGTAGCGGGTGGGTCTGCCGGTGGAAGAGCAGCAGCGTCGGACCTCCGACGACGACCACGGCGTGGTGCTGGTTGGTCAGGATGCAGTTGATGGAATTCTGCCACAAGAGATCGGTCCAGGATCTGCCTGCTGGGAATCCATGATCTCTCCTCCGGACCATATCCCTCCCAATCGACCAAGTACTGGAAGCCCCGACCCCTGCGTCGGGAGCGGAGCAGGCGGCGCACTGTATAGATAGGCTCCCCGTCCAAGGAGCGTGGAGCTGGGGGAGGAGGTGGAATGGGTGCCAACGGACTCTGGCTGACGGGCTTGATTCGGGAAACATGAAACGTGGGGTGCACTCTCATAGATCTTGGTAGACGGAGACGGACTGCTGAGGAGTTGATAATTTTTACTATAGGAAACGGGCCAAGATACCGAGGAGCCAGTTTCCTCGACTCAACCTTCAGTGGAAGATCAGCTGATGCGAGCCACACCTTCTGGCCCACCTGGTACTTCGGAGCAGGACTCCTCCGTCGGTTAGCCCCAACGGCATGAGTCTTGCTTGCCCGAAGGAGTGTGGCCCGAGCACGAGCCCAAGTTCGCCGACAGCGACGTGCATTCGCCGTAGCTGACGGGCAGTTTACTTCCTCTTCTTGACTAGGGAACATAGGGGGTTGGTACCCATACACACACTGGAAGGGGGACATTCCAGTGGATGAGCTAACCAAGGAATTGTGAGCATATTCCACCCATGCCAATTGCCGAGCCCAGGACAACGGTTCACTAGAGACCATGCAGCGAAGTGCCGTTTCCAAATCTTGGTTCACTCGTTCAGACTGACCATTGGATTGAGGGTGGAACCCTGATGAGAGGCTGACAGAGGCACCCAACAGACGACAGAACTCCTTCCAAAACGCGGATGAGAACTGGGGACCACGGTCAGAAACAATGTCCAGAGGGATGCCATGGAGGCGGAACACATGCTGCTGGACTATCAATGCAGTTTCCTTGGCGGAGGGGAGCTTCGGTAGTGCCACGAAATGGACCATCTTACTGAACCGGTCCACGATAGTTAGTACAGTCGTCATCCCCTCGGATACTGGCAACCCCGTCACAAAGTCCAAGGAGATGTGGGACCATGGGCGGCGGGGAACCGGAAGTGGATGTAACAGACCGGCCGGACGTTGGTGGGATGTTTTGTTCTGGGCGCACACTTGACAGGCGGAGACGTATTCCCTAACGTCCTTGGCCATGGTAGGCCACCAGAAGCGTCGGGACAAGAAACTGTGAGTCCGAGCCGACCCCGGATGGCAAGAAAAGTGAGAATTGTGCCCCCATTGGAGGACCTCGGACCGTAAGGGTTCGGAGACGAATAGTCGACCCTCGGGACAGGAGCTGGGACCCGCCTGATCGGGTATCGCCTCTCTGACTCGGGACTCGATATCCCAGGAGACTGTTGCCACCATACAGGAAGCTGGAAGGACCGTTGCGGGACCCTGAGGTGTGTCATTGGAACTCTGGAATTGTCGGGACAGCGCGTCGGGTTTCACATTCCGAGATCCGGGTCTGTAGGACAGAGTGAAGTTAAAGCGGGTGAAAAACAGGGCCCAACGTGACTGGCGAGGATTGAGCCGCTTGGCCGATCTAATATATTCTAAGTTCTTGTGGTCAGTCCAAACTATGAACGGCACCGTTACCCCCTCCAACCAATGCCGCCATTCCTCCAGGGCTAGCTTGACGGCCAACAACTCACGATCCCCCACGTCGTAGTTGCGTTCGGCCGGGGACAACCGCCGGGAAAAGAAGGCGCACGGGTGCATTTTCTGGTCCTTGTCCGACCGCTGGGACAGGACAGCACCCACTCCCACATCTGAGGCGTCCACCTCCACTACCAGTTGGCGTGCAGGGTCCGGTACCTGGAGTATGGGGGCCGTAGAGAAATGGGTTTTTAGACGGTTGAAAGCTGCATTAGCCTCGGAAGACCACCGAAATGGCTCTCTAGGACTGGTAAGAAGCGTGAGGGGAGCTGCCACCGAACTGTAGTTCCTGATGAACCTCCGGTAGAAATTGGCAAAACCAAGGAATTGTTGGAGTTTTTTCCGAGACTCAGGGACAGGCCAAGAGGTGACTGCTGATACCTTGGCAGGATCCATCTGAAGGGTCCCCTCCGCCACGATGTAGCCCAGGAACGAGACTGTCTTGGCGTGAAACTCGCACTTCTCTGCCTTAACAAATAAAGAGTTCTCTAGGAGACGACGGAGAACCAGCTGGACATGTTTTCGGTGTTCATCGAGGGACTTTGAGAAAATCAAGATATCGTCCAGATACACAAAAACAAAACGATTAAGCACATCTCGTAAAATGTCATTTACCAAAGATTGGAAAACAGCTGGAGCATTGGTTAATCCGAACGGCATTACCAGATACTCGTAGTGACCGTTGGGTGTGTTGAATGCCGTCTTCCATTCATCACCCTCCCGGATTCGGACTAAGTGGTAGGCGTTGCGCAGATCAAGTTTAGTGAAGACCGTGGCCCCCTGTAGAAGCTCAAATGCAGAGGCAAGCAGAGGCAAGGGATAGCGATTTTTAACCGTGATTTCATTAAGGCCCCGATAATCTATACAGGGCCGGAGTGACCCGTCCTTTTTTCCCACAAAGAAGAACCCCGCCCCAGCAGGAGAAGAGGAGGGTCGAATGATACCAGCCGCCAAGGCATCGGAAATGTACTCCTCCATGGCCTTCCTCTCGGGAATGGACAAGGAGTAGAGGCGGCCCCGAGGAGGAGCAGACCCCGGCAGGAGATCAATTGCGCAGTCATAAGGTCTATGAGGGGGCAAGGAAGAGGCCTTAGCTTTACTGAAGACCTCCCGTAGGTGGTGGTAACAGGCTGGGACCTTGGACAGATTGGGTGGAGCCCTCGTGGAAACAGGATGATTTGGGTAAGGAGCGGCTTGCAGACAGGTTTGGTGACAGTCCATGCCCCATTCAAGTATCGACCCAGTGCGCCAGTCGAAATGGGGGTTGTGTTGCACCAACCAAGGATGACCCAGGACAAGGGGTTGGTTAGGGGAGTGAAGTAAGTGAAATCGGATCTTCTCTCTGTGATTTCCAGACAACTGTAGTTCAATGGGTCCGTTATTTGAGATACGGTGCCTAATAGGTGGCCATCCAAAGCCCGAGCTGATACCGGGTTAGGAAGGGTTTCAACCGGTATCCCCATCTTGTGTGCGAGTGACAAATCCAGGATATTTGTTTCGGCGCCAGAATCGATGAGGGCATGGAAGGGTTGAGATGTACCGGAAATAATGAGATTTGCCCGGAGAACAGGTCTATCAGTCTTGGGGGACGATAATAAAGCTGAGCTCAATCGGATGTCCCCTATATCCGACGAGCGTTTGCTTTTAACGGGCAATTGACCACCCTATGTCCCTGGCCGCCGCAGTAATAACATAGCCGTTCGGTACGCCTTCGCTGGCGTTCTTCGACGGAGAGAAAGGTGCGGTCCACCTCCATCATCTCATGAGGTGCGGTAGAATTGGTTGGGGGGTTCGGTATCTTACTAATGTCTTGACTTTGCCGGGTGATGGGTTGTCTGGGATCTTCTCTCTCTCTGCGTCTTGCCTGAACCCTACGGTCGATCCGGGCGGTCAGTTCGATAGCATTGTCAAGAGTTACCGGAGGAGCGTGGGAAACCAATTCGTCTTTGATATAACCGGACAAGCTATGGAGGTAGGCGTCGACCAGCGCCTCTTCGTTCCAGTGACTCTGGGCTGCTAGTGTGCGAAAGTCAATGGCATAGTCGGCAATGGAGCGTCTCCCCTGGCGAATGTTCAAGATTGAACGAGCAGCATCGACTGATGAGGCTCCAGAATCAAAAACTTTAATCATTTCCTGGCTAAGCAAATTAAAAGAGGTGCATGCTGTCGCCCCTCGTTCGTATTCTGCCGTTCCCCAAAGGCGGGCTCTGCCAGTCAGATGATTTATCACAAAAGCCACCTTCGCCTTTTCGTTCACAAAGGCTCGCGGTTGTAGATCAAAAATTAGTCGGCAATTTATAAGAAAGGGGCGGACCTGGGCGGGCTCTCCACTGAATCTCTCTGGCGAACCTACTCGTGGTTCAACACTGCCGACCTGATCAGAAAGGGGCGGAACTGGATCTTGTGCTCGTGTTGCCGGGGAAGCTTCGCACTGTTCAAAAAATTCTTGGTGACGTCGTACTTGCCGGACTAGTGTGGATACGTCGTGGACGATCTGTTGTATTGCGCCTTCGGTGTGTTGTAGGCGCTGTAGCGCGGATTCCTGTTCGGCATTTCCGCATCTCTCAGAGGTGGGACGAACTGTCGCTGGATCCATGCTTTGGTTCGAGTGTTCTGTCATGGAACAGAACAAGGACTCGGATCCAATAGCGTCAGTTAAAGGATTTATTGTGACAAGATTCGGTGGAGCAGGCTTGGGACGTCGAGCCTTGGCAGTGGAAAGCCTCTTGGGACGATATGGCAACTCCGTGGTGAAAACGCGTGGCGAAACGTAGCAGGTAAGTCGGTGGCCGGGACGGAAGAGTAGATCGAAAACTTTTAACAGACAAGGGTCAGGCAACGAGAATCAGACTTGGAATATACATGGGCTTGTGGTACCTTGAATGTTGGAGGTTCACTCAGGAAATGAGGAAGACACTCGAACGCCCATCTCTGGACGCTGACAGCTTATGTAGTAGACTTCCACCAATCAAGAGATCGCGTTCCAGCACACCAGCTGATTACCTCAGGTGACTCCGGTTAGGTAATCACGACAAAAAATACAAATTATTCTCTACAACAATGTTAACACGACAACAAAAATACTGTATTTTTGGACAAACCCCAAATTTGCCACTGATTCAAAGGTGTGCCTTAGAATACAGTGTGCCCTTTTAGAGAAGAAAACACGGTAAATAAATGTGGTCATGCAAAACATGTTTCTACATACGGTAACCATTTATGAATAATCAATTCAGTTGTGAAACCAGAATCCCTTATATTTATGTTCTATGGAATACGTTTTTAATTTTCTATTTTCATCACATGCACTTTCTAGTTCAATTTACCTTATATATGAAAAAAAATCTGTTTCAAGGGGGTATTTTGGAGGGTGCATCTTACAATTAGGTTTTCCTCATAGTCCGACAAATATGATACCTTTCATCGTACAATATTTTTTAAATTAAATCATTAGTGCAAATAAAGTGTAACCATAATCAGATTTAATTTGAAAGTTATAAGGAATGTATAATCTTATGACACATTCACATTATCATAGAGATAGTTGAAATGGGATTATAGTATTGATCTTAAGACAACAGTGATAGGTATTTGGATCGATCTGCCCACACTAATTGTCTAACTCCAAACCCTTTAATTGTGTGTGAATAGTGTTCAACTGAGGGGGCCCATTTGATGAATTCACTGTTTCCTCAACTACAAGTTGCCTTCCATGCAATCCACATTACAAGAAGACCACCTCACAGGGATTTTCCCCTTCACCAGGTAACCACAAAGGAATAAAAGAAGCATATTATCCACATGGACGTCACACCCCACCAACACACACACACTTACCCTATTTTTTCCTCCTAACCACAAAATGCTATTGTGCTGACCACCAGCACAGCAGCAAACAGGCACAAAAATGCACATGCACACAAAAACGACACGTACATACCGTATTATCTTTATGAGGTGTTATACACCAGTGACCACCGCCATGGGGTCTCAGTGTTCTTTAATCCACAATGGGGCTGAATAGCCTGCAATAGAAGAATTACACAGGCGGATTAATGGGTCTTTTAATTCGAGTCATTGTAAATGCCTTGATAATGAAGGAAGGTGCACGGCAGACTTGTCTGTGCAATAGCATTAATTTTGCCACAAATGTCCACTTAATCCTATGTAGTTAATGTAATCCTAAACACAGTGTGCTTCAGTCATCGTTTTAGTCTAAAAGTTGTTACTTTTAATCGTATTACTTTTTTTTTTACCACATTATATAGTTGGATTTTCACATGTGAAGTAAGTGGGCCCACTGCAAGAAAAAAAGGACAGAATGGGAGAGAAAATTGTAAAACAATTTTTTAGTAAATCTGAAGCGACAGTATGCATTACTTGACCTCAAGATGTCGCTGTATTGTTTTTTGCTACAAAGCACAAACAAGATTACAAACTATGGTCACTCAAAGCAACCGAACCGCACCATTTCCTTATAATTTTTCTTGCAGAGTCCATTACGATTTTTTTTAAATACTTGTATCAGCAATATGGTGGACATCGATGTCAGGTCATTGCTCATGTCATGTAAAATAAATAGAAATCGATCAACCTAAGAGTATTTAGAAATATGTATGTTTATTTGGTAGGTCATATGTTTTTGCTTATTTTTCAGAATAATATATTTTTTAAATGAATTAAGTTTTTTTTCATAACTAAGAGGCCCTAATACACAATGTCCCTTACTTTGTATTTTGAAGGATAATAATTATGCCAAAAATAGTTTTTTGGCAAACTTTTCATTTTATTCAATAATGCTTTTATTACGTTTCCATGACCAAAAGTCAGAAATTCCATTTCTATAGGTATTAAACAAATCTACAAACTTTGAACATGTTTTAAATTGCAAAGGTTATGGGGCAGCACAGCGGCGCAGTGGTTAGCGCTTGTGCGGCACAGTTCATGTCATGGGAACCTGTCGTGGGTTCAAATCCAGCTCCAGACTTCCTGTGCGGAGTTTGTATGTTCTCCCCGTGCTTGCGTGGGTTTCCTCCGGGCACTCCGGTTTCCTCCCAAGTTCCAAAAACATGCATTTCAGGTGAATTGGCCGGTCCAAATTGTCCCTAGGCGTGAATGAGCGAATGAGTTGTCTGTCCCTGTGTGCCCTGCGATTGGCTGGCAACCAGTTCAGGGTGTCCCCTGCCCACTGCCCGGAGATGGCTGGGATGGGCTCCAGCCCCCCCGCGACCCTAATGAGGATAAGCGGTACGGCTGATGAGATGATGATAAGAGACATATCATTTGTAATCATTATAAATGCTTAAAGCCTATTAAATAATTGACAAAACAATGTTACTTTTGGACTGGATCCTGTACACTCAGAGAAAACACAAATTGAAAAATAAAAAGAGGATGGGATGTTGAAGCCAAATGCCTTTCAGCATGCCATTCATCAATATCAAAAACAAACAAACAAACAAACAAACAAACATAAACAAAGGGATAGCTCAAGGGTGTGAAGAAAGGAACATTCACAGTGTCAGAACCCGAACAGACGGAGGACCCAGACGCATAACGTTTTCACACAAGCTTTATTTTACGGGAATGGGGCAGTCATGCGCGTGAACACAAACGCCAGGGATGCGTTGATCGCTAAACAGAAGAAGTGAGACAGAGAATTCAGAGGCAGATGAGGTCGAGGCCGGACAGAACAAATGGGATCGATACAGGACACACGGGTAGATACCGGACGGGGCAGACGGGATCGATCCCGGATACTGAAGCAAGATACTGGACAGGAGGAGACAGACGGGATCGATACAGGATACTGGTGACGGGAGCAAGATACCGGCAGGACGAGGCAGACGTGGTCCATACCGGACACTGGAGCAAGACACCAGACAGGACGATATAGGCGGGATCGATATTGGATACAGGATACACGAGCAGGATACCGGACAGAGTCAAAACACAAGTCTTGCAAGTGAAGAGGTTCGTTGACAGACTGACAAGGAGTGAGAGCACTGAGTTTAAACAGGAGGGAAGTCAATCAGGCAACGAGCGGCAGCTGGCGCCAAATGGGCGGGGCCAAGTGAAGGCAATGGGCAACCGTGACACACAGGGCAAGTGTGAGAAGCGTTCTTTCTCTTGAGACTCTGGAAGAAAATCTTACAGGGTGGGTTCAAAATAACACTATTTTAGAAAGTAAAGTCAAGAAAAAAGGTATTAAAAGAAAAGGCCTGCTTCAAGAACAGTAAAAACACCAACTCAAACTCCTAGAAAGATAAAAAGAGAGAACTTTATTTGGGCCAGTCTGAGAAATACTTGTACTTGCACATGTGTTACAAAGGAACGGACAGAGGCTGCAATGATGACACAATTCCATCCAGTTCCTTAAATCCGATGAGTTTAGCAAACAAAGTGTTTTTGCTCTGCCAAGCTTTTACAAATTGAACAAGTTCTACACCTTTGGGCCGGGCCATGTACAAATGTTCTAACCAGAATCATGATGAGGCTGAACATTAGCATCCAAAAACAAACATAGCTCATCACGAAGCAGACAGCTATTATAAAGTATAGTTCATTGCCTTTGGATACCCACTTTGTAACACGCAAAGCAAAGCAGAATGGACCAAAATAAACAAATTTTTCCCATCAATGTTATGGTGTGTCGTTCAGATAAAGCTAGCAGATTTTATTTCCAAATTGTAATGCACTTCAAAATGGACCAATCGGGATGTCCTTACTAAAAATTGAGATACTTTTTTTCAACTCATGTGACATCCCTCATATTAGAAAACACACTCCCGCCTGCACATGCATTTGAGCGTCAAAAAGCAAATTATGGGTAAATTGGCGCATCCTGACAGATTTCCATTATTGTGCATTTGGTATTTTTGGAGCGTGGCAGGGTGATGGGCAAACAGGGCAACTACTAACGTGTTTGGTGGGAGAGGTTCCAATTAATATTCTCTAAATGTGTGAACAGAGGCACCTAGGGAAGCAGGTGCTAGCATTTACTGAATGTTGTGTTAACGGCCTCTATTTACCCATAATTCCCTTTGTCTATCCATCCATCCATTATCTGCAACGCTTATCCACAGTAGGGTCGCGGGGGTGCTGGAGCCCACCCCAGCCATTCTCAGGCAGTGGGCAGGGAACACCCTGAACTGGTTGCCAGCCAGTCGCAGGGCACCCATTGTACTAGACGAATATATTTTAAAATACATGAAAGGAAAGTGTCTATGAATTAGATTATCTTAGTGGTAAAAAATGGTATTCATTAAAAAAAACAAAAACATTTAGATTTAGATAATATGATAACAAAAACACTAACTATCATATCAACATGTATTTTTAAATTACTCGTAGGTCGACAAATTAGTATTTACTTACATTAAATGAGGCTTTCCTAAAGAGGGATGGCATGTTGTCCCCTATCTTGATACTACAGGCACCCAAAAACCTAAAAGGCTGGGCATGTAAGAAAGAAATAAAAAGGTATATTTTGGTCACTTTATATCATCGTAGTTTGTATTTTTTTCTTATGGGATTTTAGCACTCGTTTTCAGTTGCACTAATGCACATGTGTCAACTTATTACCTGCGGGCCAAATTTAGCCGGCCACATTCTTGTATTTTGCCCACAGGGACAGACAATTCGCTTGCTCATTCACACCTAGGGACAATTTGGACCGGCCAATCAACCTAACATGCATGTTTTTGGAATGTGGGAGGAAACCGGAGTGCCTGGAGGAAACCCATGCAAGCACGGGGAGAACATGCAAAGGAGGTTTGATCTCATGACCTCAGAACTGTGCCGCACAAGCGCTAACCACTGCCCTGCTGTGATATCTTGTTTATTGTTAAAACTATTGTAGTGCATTTATTATTTTAAGTATTTCCCTTTTATACTTTATTTTCCTTTTTTAAATATTTTATAATTTTCTATATTATTTTGTCCATGATTTTCTTAACTTTCAGTTCAATTTATTATAAATATTTTTTTTAAAAGATTTTATTTCTTTATTTTGTCTATTCATTTGTTAATTTATACGTTTATTTTTAACTAGATTTTATCCAAATATTATTTTTCTTGTTTGAACATATGTATGCAAATATATTATTACATGTGTAAAAACATGTGCAAAATCCAAAAATCAGTATTTAGAAGTGATATTTTTTTATTTTAATATTTTACTATTTGATTTTTTGTTGTGTCTATTATTTCCTTATTTTTATTCTATTTTTTTCTGGATTTTCTTCTTGTTAATTTGTATATTAATTTTTCAATGTTAATTTAATTTGAAACATGATTTTTTCCAATTATTAATATTTTATTCTAAAATATGTATGTAAATATATTATTACAAGTTTAAATGCACTCGGAGAAGTGTGCCCTAGAAAATATAAATCCTTTCAGCCATCCATTAGCTGCACTGCTTATCCTGAGTAGGGTCACAGGAGGGCTGGAGCCCATCTCAACTTTCCTCGGGCAGTGGCCAGGGGTCACCCTGAACCGGTTGCCAGACAATGACAGGGCACACAGAGACAGCCATCTCACTCTCTCATTCACACCTCAGAGCAATTTGGACCGGTCAATTCACCTGACATAATTGTTTTTGTAATGTGGGAGGAAACCTGGGTATCCAGAGGAGACACGCGCAAGCCGAGGAGAACATGCAAACTCCGCACAGGAAAGCTGGTAGCTGGATGTGAACCCATGACCTCCGAACTGTGCTGTGGATGCGCTAACCACTCAGCTGCCATGCAGCTGCAATGTAAATACAATTATTTATAATTAAAATAAAACAAGGAGGACACTGCAAAATTCACTTAAAATAAATAAGAAATCATAATAAAATGCGTACTTTTTTCTTTGTTGGAAGTATTCTTTTTTAAATATATTTTTCACTATATGACTTCCTAATTGGCAGCATTATTATTATTATTATTATGGCGGCGCAGTGGTTAGCGCTTGTGCGGCACAGTTCATGTCATGGGAACCTGTTGTGGGTTCAAATCCAGCTCCAGAGCGGAGTTTGTATGTTCTCCCCGTGCTTGCGTGGGTTTCCTCCGGGCACTCCGGTTTCCTCCCACGTTCCAAAACCATGCATTTCAAGTGAATTGGCCGGATGAGTTGTCTGTCCCTGTGTGCCCTGCGATTGGCTGGCAACCAGTTCAGGGTGTCCCCTGCCCACTGCCCGGAGATGGCTGGGATGGGCTCCAGCCCCCCCGCGACCCTAATGAGGATAAGCGGTTCGGCTAATTAGATGAGAATGAGATGAGACTTCCTAATTTTTTCACCACGTCTGATGAGTCATTTTGGGAAATCAAAATGTGTTGAATTGCACTGCTGGCTGAACCCAAAAGCAATTTAAATTCATTGGGTAACACCCGCCCAAGTTGTCCTCTGAATCACATTTGCTCCATGTGGTTCTTTGCGTGAATTCAAGTCTTTTGTCAGCATGGTTTGTGATTTACAGCCTCTGCCTTTTTGCTCAATATGCAACTGTTTGCTTTCTGTCTCTCTTTTCAAAAATCTGGCATGAAATTCAGACAGGGAGAGCACCTGCTGTTTTTCCCCTGACATTCTTTTATCGCGAAATAAAAACAAGCTCTAGATAAATACGATTGTTACCTTTTTCCCATCTCCAATTTCTTACCCTTAGATCTTTCCCTTTTTGCTCAAGCTCTATGAAACTTGATTCATTGAAAAGAAACTAGCAGGCCACTCAGGAACTTGCAGTGGAAATAAAATAGAGTAAATCAATGTAGGAAATTGATTTGAATGCTCCTCAATGAACTTTTGAGCTTAGCAGAGCAGCTAGAATCTTGAAAACTATTACATAGAAAACACCCTTAAATCAAACTCCATTTGAAAAAAAATACATTATTTTTTTGTCTCATAACACCATACTCCTCTAATCCATCCATACCTTCATAAATCAATATTCAAATACATAGAACTAGTAGTAAAAATAAACTTCATTAATATGAAACACAATAATATACAACTATAATGATAATCAATGAAATAAAATAGAAGAAGTAAAATAAGAAGAAGAATGATGACTCAAATTAAACTTTATTTTCAAATTGAAAAACCCAAAAAATGAAACGAGTCAAAATCCTCCCCCCAAAACAAAGTTAACGAATTATGTCCTAAAATAAATAGGAAGAAATATATGCTCATGTAATCCGACTCCATCGACTTACCTAATAACTCCTACCGCAGGATCTCCTGTGTATTTACATGTAACATATGATAAGAACAAGAATAAGAGGACAAAAAAGAAGAAGAAGAAGAGGAAGAAAAAGAAGAAGAAGCAAGAGTAAGCGAAATAACAGAGTATAGGTATCGGAAGAACAATGGTGTGTTTTGGTCACTTTTGGTCTCCATTGTTTTTAATCCCCTTTGCTGTTTAGCACTATCTTTTGTTGCACCGACACATGACAACTTGTTCTTATGTATTGCACATTGTCCCTTTAAAATGGGAAAAATGATCAATCATCTGCTGCAGCCTACCCGTGTGGAGTTTGCATGTTCTCCCTGTGCCTGCATGGGTTTCCTCTGAGCACTCCGGTATCCTCTAACATTCCAAGAACGTGCATTTCAGGTTGATTGTCCGGTTCACATTTTCTGTAGATTTAAATGTGCAAGTGAGTTACCTGTCTCTGTATGACCTGTGACTGGCTGGCAATCAGTTCAGGGTATCCACTGCCCACTGCTCGAAGATAGCTGGGATGGGCTCCAGCACCCTCCGAGACCCTTCTGGGGATAAGCGGTGCAGATAATGGATGGATGCATGGATATTTTATCAGACAATTTGGATCTCTTATTTGGGGGATTGATTTATTTTAGTTTTTTTTTAATACAATTTGAAACTGTGATTTAAAAATAAAAAAAATTCAAGTAGAAGAGAAATAAAACATCAGGTTCAGCACGAATTGTGTAATGCAATGTTTTTCATCAAGTGTGCTGGGGCACACTAGTGTGCCGTGAGACCTTGTCTAGTGTGCCTTGAAGTTTTCCCAATTTTATCTTTCCAAAAAAATCAGGCCATTAAATAGTATTTTTGCTTTCTTAAGACAAGAAACTGTAATGGTTATCCATATCAGTAGGTGGCAGTAGATTTTTACATACTTTTATATATTAATTATCTACTCAAGAGGTAGCACAGTCCATTTAATAACTTGTTTAACAAAGCGGTTAATGATTGCACAGTAAAGAAAAAGCAGGTCATTCTTTTTTATTTTGAGTATTGTTTTCTTCTTTTTAAATACTACTTACCTGCTTATGAGGTAGGACAGTGAAATATTTGACATAACTTCATTTTTAAACATTTTCGACAGACGGTGTACCTTGGTTTGAAAAAGGGTTGTAAGACTCTAGGAGTGCGATTCTCACATTGGGTGTGAGAAGTCCTGCGTTCAACCCCCAGATGAGCTCATCATTAAGTTGTATTTATGCACTGCTCAAGATGTTTGACCAGGTCACTTGGTCTACTGTTGAAGGGAAAAGGGGGTCTTGAATTAAGTTTGTCAGAGGTACCAGGTTTAACTCCTGAAAGAGTCTTTCTTTGACTTGGACTTTTGCACTAAGATTTCAAACCAAGGCGCTGGGTCCTCGGTTTGATAAAAAAGGGGTCAAAATACCTTGTTGGTCTAGGGCAGGGGTGTCAAACTCATTTGAACTCGGGGGCCACACGATAGAACAAACATTCTGTCGGGGGCCGGACAAGTAGATTAAAGAGAAAGAAAAAGAGAGATAAAGAAATAAGAGAAAGAGGGAGGGAAAAGGAGAGAGGGCGGGGCAAAGAAAGAGAGAGACAAGAGGGAAAGAGCGTGAGAAACAAAAGATAAAAAGTTGTGAGAGAGGGGGAAAGAAAGGGAGCGGAAGAAAGAAATCCAAAGAGAAATATAAAGACAGAGGGAGAGAAAAGAGAAAACAAAGCACGAAGGGTATTAAGAGAGAAAGAGAGAAAAGGAAAAAAGGAAGTAAGAGCAAAAGAGGTTAAAAGACACAGAGAGTGAAAGAGACAGAGACAGAGTGGGAGAAACGGTGTGGGGGAGAGAGAGAGAGAGAGAGAGAGAGAGAGATAAATTCAAAGAGAAATAGAAAGACAGAAGGAGAGAAAAGAGAAAACAAAGCGCGAAGGGTATAAAGAGAGAAAGAAAAGAGAGAAAAGGAAAAAAGGAAGTAAGAGCAAAAGAGGTTAAAAGACACAGAGAGAGAAAGAGACAGAGTGAGAGAAAAGGGGTGGAAGAGAGAGAGAGAGAGAGAGATAAATAAATAAATAAATGTACAGTGTCTTTGTGAGAGGCACCTGGCTTTGGCAACATCAAGTGGACATATTTCAATCTGCAGCTTGTTTTTTTCTTGCGCTTCTCCGAGTGTTGTCTCGCGAGCCGGATTCAATCCCTTAGCGGGCCTGATCTGGCCCGCGGGCCGCCTCTTTGACACCTGTGGTCTAGGGGTATGATTCACATTTTGGGTGCGAGAGGTCCTGGGTTCAACTCCCAAACAAGTCCAACTTTAGGTTGTATTTATGCACTGCTTAAAATTTCTGACCCAAGCCACTTGGTCCACTGTTGAAGGTAAAAGGGGCTCTTGACTTAAATGGTTTGTCAGTGTAGGAGAGTGATTCTCACTCAGTGTGTCAGAGATGTCAGGTTTTACTCCTGAAAGAGCTTTTCTTTAAGTTGTATTTTTGCACCGTTCAAGATGTTTGACCAAGTCACTTGGTCTACTGTTGAAGGGAAAAGGGGGTCTTGACTGAAGTGGTTTGTCTGTGTAGGAGAGTTATTCTCACTCAGTTTGTCAGAGGTACCAGGTTTAACTCCTGAAAGCCTTTGGTTAAGGTTGTACTTGTGCACTGCTCAAGATTTCAAACCTCAGCGCTGTGTCCAAAGTTTATTGGGTGTGAGAGGTCCTGGGTTCAATTCTAACACAAGCCCATCTTTAAGGTGTAAATATGCACTGCTCATGATTTTTGACCAAGTCTTTTGATCCACTGTTGAAGGGAATAGGTGGACATAACTGGAATGGTTTGCCGTTGTAGAGGTGTGATCCTCACTCAGTGTGTCAGCGGTTCCAGGTGTAACACCTGGAAAAACCTTTCTTCAAGTTGTGATTGTGCACAGTTTTAAAGCCACTTGGTTCACTGTTGAAGGGAAAAGGGGGTCTTGACTTAAATGGTTTGTCTCTGTAGGAGAGTGATTCTCACTCAGTGTGTTAGCGGTCCGAGGTGTAACTCCCGGAAAAGCCTTTCTTAAAGTTGAACTTGTGCACTGCTCAAGATTTTTGACGAAGCCACTTGGTCAACTGTTGAAGGGAAAAGGGGGTCTTGACTAAAATGGTTTGTCTATGTAGGAGAGTGATTCTCACTCAGTGTGTCAGAGATGCCAGGTTTTACTCCTGAAAGAGCTTTTCTTTAAGTTGTACTTGTGCCCTGCTCAAGATTTCAAACCTAGGCACTGGGTCCAAGGTTTGATGAAAAAATGGGTTGAAAAGAATAGGCAAAAGTGGCTCGTTGGTCTAGGGGTATGATTCTCGCTTAGGGTGCGAGAGGTCCTGGGTTCAATTCCCAGACGAGCCCATTTTTAAGTCTTATTTTTGCACCGCTCAAGAGGTTTGACCAAGTCACTTGTTCTACTGTTGAAGGGAAAAGGGGGTCTTGACTGAAGTGGTTTGTCTGTGTAGGAGAGTGATTCTCACTCAGTGTGTAAGAGGTAAGGGGGTGTGTCAGAGATTCCAGGTTATACTCCTGAAAGAGCTTTTCTTTAAATTGTACTTGTGCACTGCTCAAGATTTCAACCCTGGCACTGGGTCCAAGGTTTGATGAAAAAAAGTGGTTGAAAAAAATGGGCAAAAGTTGGTCTGGGGTTATGATTCTTGCTTAGGGTTCGAGCGGTCCTGCGTTCAATTCCTAAATGAGCCCGATTGGAAGTTGTATTCGTGCACGGCTCAAGATATTTGACCAAGTCACTTGGTCAACTGTTGAAAGGAAAAGGGGGTCTTGACTAAAATGGTTTGTCTATGTAGGAAAGTGATACTCACTCAGTGTGTCAGAAATGCCACGTTTTACTCCTGAAAGAGCTTTTCCTTAAGTTGTACTTGTGCACAGCTCAAGATTTCAAACCTAGGAACTGGGTCCAAGGTTTGATGAAAAAAGGGGTTGAAAGAAATGGGCAAAAGTGTATCGTTGGTCTAGGGCTATGATTCTCGCTTTGGGTGTGAGAGGTCCTGGGTTCAGCTCCCAGGCGAGCCCATTCAAGATGTATGACCAAGTTACTTGGTCTATTGTAGAAGAGAAAAGGGGCTCTTTATCTAAGTGGTTTGTCTATGAGGGAGAGTGATTCTCACTCAGTGTGTCAAAAGTACCAGGTTTAACTCCTGAAAGAGCTTTTGATTTAGGTTGTACTTGTGCACTGCTCATGATTTTTAACCAAGTCTTTTGATCCACTGTTGAAGGGAATAGGTGGAAATAACAGTAGTTTTTTGCCATAGTAGAGGTATGATCCTCACTCAGAGTGTCAGTGGTTCGAGGTGTAATTCCCGGAAAAACCTTTCTTCAAGTTGTGCTTGTGCACTGCTCAAGATGTTTGACCAAGTCACTTGCTCTACTGTTGAAGGGAAAAGGGTGTCTTGACTACAGTGGTTTGTCTGTGTAGGAGAGTGATTCTCACTCAGTGTGTCAGAGGTACCAGGTTTAACTCCTGAAAGAGCCTTTCTTTAAGTTGTTAAGTCTTTTGATCCACTGTTGAAGGGAAAAGGTGGATATTACTTAAGAAGAATAACATCTCAAAGACTTGCCATTGTAGAGGTGTGACCCTCACTCAGTGTGTCAGCGGTCCGAGGTGTAACTCCCGGAAAAGCCTTTCTTCAAGTTGTGCTTGTGCACTGCTCAAGATTTTTGACGAAGCCACTTGCTCAACTGTTGAAGGGAAAAGGGGGTCTTGACTAAAGTAGTTTGTCTATGTAGGAGAGAGATTCTCACTCAGTGTGTCAGAGGTACCAGGTTTAACTCCTGAAAGAGCCTTTCTTTAAATTGTTAAGTCTTTTGATCCACTGTTGAAGGGAAAAGGTGGCTATTACTTAAGTAGAACAACATCTCAAAGACTTGCCATTGTAGAGGTGTGATCCTCACTCAGTGTGTCAGCGGTTCCAGGTTTATCTCCTGGAAAAGCCTTTCTTCAAGTTGTGATTGTGCACAGCTCAAGATTTTTGAACAAGCCACTTGGTCCACTGTTGAACGGAAAAGGGGGTCTTGACTTAAGTGTTTTTTTAATGGAACTGGACTTTTTCACTGCTTAAGATTTCAAACCAAGGCGCTGGGTCCACGGTTTGATGAAAAAGGGGTTAAAACATGGGCAGAAGTGGTTCGTTGGTCTAAGGCTATGACTAGAGGTTCTGGGTTCAACTCCCAACGAGCTGATCTTCAAGGTGAAAGTATGCACTGCTCATGATTTTTGATCAAGTCACTTAGTCAACTTAGTGCACTGCTGAAGGGAAAAGGGGCTCATAACATGAGCGGTTTGTCTGTGTAGGAGCATGATTCTTACATAGTGTGTAAGAGGTTCCAGGGTTAAATCCTCTAAGAGCTTTTCTTGAAGTCATACTTGTCCACTATTCAGTATTTTATGACCAAGTCACTGTGCCTACCGTTCGATAAAAAAGGGCGTCACAAATATGATTAATGATTGGCTTGAGGCAAAATGAACGTATTTAATTTTTTATCCATCCATCCATCTATCCATCATCTGCACCGCTTATCCTCAGTCGGTCGCGGGGGCGCTGGAGCCCATCCCAGCTATCTTCGGGCAGTGGGCAGGGGACACCCTGAACTGGTTGCCAGCCAATTGCAGGGCACACAGGGAAAGACAATTCGCTCGTGCATTCACACCTAGGGACAATTTGAACCGGCGATTTAACCGGACATGCATGTTTTTGGAATGAGGGAGGAAACCGGAGTGCCCGGAGGAAACCCACGCAGGAGGTTTTATCTTACAACCTCAGAACTGTGCCGCACACGCGCTAACCACTGCTCCGCCGTGCTGCCCTTAATTGTTTTATGGTTTTAAAATTTCTTGATTGTTTCAAATTTAGAAAAAAAAAATCTAGAAATAAAATGAAATAAACATCTTTAAAAATAGGACAATGTTCCAGTCAATCAGCCAGAATTGTTCTGGGGTGCAGTGTAGGATAGAGTGGAGATGATTTTTTTAATGGAGCAGTAAAAAATATAATAGAAAAAAAAAATCAAGTTTAGCTACCTTACAACAGGAAGAGTTAATCTTCCATAGATTGATACTGAAATGATTATCAATGCACCAGACATAAGCAAAGATAAAGGAAAATATCTTCAGCGTGACATAATGATTTATTTTCTTCATAAAGCAGAATTTAAAGTTACAGTATGTGTTATTAGACCACTAGATGTTGCTCTATTACGTCGTGCAAAACAGGTGCTAAAAAACACAAGGAAAAACACAAACTATGGAGGCTCAAAGTGACCTAAAACCATGTTTCTTTTAATTTTTGGACAGCCAAAGTTTTTATTTTTCAGGTACCCGTTCCACCAAGCTGATGGACAATTATGTGAGCAACCTTTAGTTGAGGTTCATGTTATTCAAAATAAGTTAAAATCGACCTAAGCGTATCTAAAAATGCACATGTGCATGATTGATTGTTCATGTATTTTTGCTTAATATTCAAATCAATATTTCATTTTATGAATAGAGCATTGTTTTACCACCAGGAGGCGCTGAATAGTAGACACTGTACCTTTAAGCAATAGGAAATCACTCGGAAAAAAAACCCAACCATTTTTAAAAATGAAGGTTATTATTATTTTAGGGTTTTTTTCTAATCTTAGAAAGGTGTTGATTATATTTTTGTTCTGTAGTATATTTCACATTTCTTTCCTAAAATGAATGTCAAGTAGCAGCATTTTATGTTTTTAATCAATAAGAAAAAAATACAATAAGTACAGTTGCTACAAGCATTTTTTTGCAGCAATTGCATTACTTTTTGTTTGCCTCAAAGCGATTCATTTTGATACTTCAAACCATAGAGAAACCTACTTCCAATCCAGTAAATCAAAAAAAAAAAAAACAACAACACATACTTACACTGCTCAACTACTCTTCACATCTGCAGGTTTCCTGACTAATTGAGTTAGCTAGGAGTGGAAAATAGAAGCAGTGTCTGAAACTCATGACAAAAAGTTACCTGACACCAGGGCAAACAACTCTGAAAAGTTGCCTGCCCAGCCACATAGTTCCCTGCCCCATTTTTCACAACTTGAAACACAATAAGACAACTAATTGCACAAATACCCATTGTTGCAGAGTATTAGGGATTGATCATCAGAATATATAGCAGAACAAAACTTTGAAATTAAGTTTATTATAAATCTACTTTTAACATTCATTGCATGTATATGACATCACTATTTTCCATCTGCCATCAGTATGTACATGTATTTACTCATCTTCATTCATGCAATATTTGCGTTGCCGTCGTCTCCTACAAGCCATGTTAACTCCTCTTTCCATGATGCTTTTAATGTACATTTACATTTTGGAGCGTCATAAATTTTGTTAGCTTCTTTTGAATATTTCTTCTGGGGCTGAGGTTTTGGCCTGATTCCTAACCACTTCTCCATTTTTTTTGTGTTCTCTGTGCAACTACTTTAGAAATGCAAATGCACAACCTTGTAACGCTCGGGAAAGTTTTTTTCAAAAAGTTTTCGGCCACCCGGGCGGAGACGTTTGGTAAGTTGTACGCCCGAACTAAAAGATGCACGCCCCGGGCGTCCGGGCAGACATTATTTCAGACACTGATAGAAGAAATGGCCAAAGTCATATGAAGAGTTATACTAAAGTCTACGAATACACGCAAACATGCACAGGCAAACACACAAAACACCCATGATGAATTGTCCCTGTTACTTAGAGCCCGGGAAAAGAAGAAAATAAAAATGCTGACGATGTGAACACACACCTAAGACACACAAAAATATGCAATGTCGTCCAGTGTGTTGTAGGTGTTACATTATACAGTACTGCGGAAAAAAAAAACTCTCCTAAGCATGCTGTTAATCCCAAAAACAGATTCAAGTGGTCCTAATTTGGACTCTTTGCTGTTGCTACACAGGATGTCCCGCCCATTCCAAACAAGGCCAAAGTATGTAAGCGTTGACATTTTCCTTATGAATCCAAACTCAAATCTCTGAAGGACATGGATTCAGCACTTATCCAAACATGTGTCTTTAGTAGGTGGAAGGAGTTAAACAAACCGCGCTGTGTTCGTCGCTCACCTGCGCAAATGTGGGCGAGTAAACACGGCCATTGCGCTAGTTTCATGTGGTTAGCCACTTCCTCAGTTCAGGCGGGGTCTGCTCAGGAGAAATAAGCCCTTTCCTGTCTGCCCAACTGTAAGGTGCTGTAATGTTTTCCAGATGGCGGCTTAGTTTCATCTTGTCGATTATTTCATTTGCTCCAAACAACACACACTTAGGGATTTATTTATTGTTTGGTTTTACTTACAAATATTTGATTTAAAGATTACGTACCAGAGGTTGCTGATAAATTACCAATAATTTTGAAATATATTTTTGCCTTGAAGAGTGTTTTTTTTTTGCATCTGTGGATGCACTTAAAAAGTATTAGTTTTCATATTTATTATATCTGTTATGACATTTTTGTTCTGTTAAAAAGCTGTACAGAATTTACACATTTTTTTCCCCCATTTTTCTTTGGGTTTGGGTTGGCATTTGGACTGCACTTGAAATAAGCCTTTTTTGGCTTTCACCATTTTCATGCAACAGAAAACAAGTACAAATAAACCCCCCCAAAAAAACACGAAACAAGGATGACGTCACTCTCCAGCACTCCCCTGTCCCCTGGTTCCTCCTCCCTAATGTGTTCTGCCCTGAACAGCTTTTATAAAAGTGAGCTAAAAGCAGGTAGGTGTGGTGAGATAAAAAGCATAAGGACTCTTTGAACTCACTTGGGCATTGTCAACACATACTTAATAGAAATAATATACAACTCAAATGACACACCCAGGTTTCAAAAGAAGAAAACATGTAATTTCACCATCATTACTATACTTGTAATTTGTTTTACAATAAGGAGCACAGACAAACCACTTTAGTCAAGCTAATTTGACTCATGCAGAAAATGATTTTCAACCCGCAAAAACATATGCTCTCTGTCCATTTGAGTTTGACACACCTGGCTTCGTAGAATATAAATTGTATGATAGTTGATATGTTGTGATCATTATTTATAACTCTACTTATGTGTTGTGTTTGAGGTGTCCTTAACTAGTTTAAAATGAAATATTTTCTCTAGTAAGCATGAGTTAACAATCCCCAACTGAGTTCAAAGAGCCTTTATATATTTTCTTTCATGGAGCCTATCTGCTTCTATCTTACTTTGATCATCTGTGCTCTGTCACGGTGCATTAAGCCGGACAAAACAAGACATGGGGGTGTTGGAGAATGATTTCAGTCGTGTGCTGCCTGTGTTCGGTTATTCTAAGATAAAATTGGTGAAAGTAAGAAACTGACTATTTCGAATACAATCCAAATACCAACGCAAACCCCCAGAAAGATAAAAAAAACAACCAAAAAAAAAACAGATTATTTGAGCATGTCTAAGAGAGACAAGTACTTCCATGCGGTACACAGGCAGCTTGACAAAGGCTGCAATGATCAGCAAGTAGAATATTTTTGCTACTGACAGCACTTTTGAGCATAAAAATAAATTCAATTCAAAAAGAAAAAATCGAAATGCATAATTGAATAACTAAAAACATAAATATATATTTTATGCTTTATTTAAACAGTTAAGTACTAAATTGTTCCCAGTTCCGTCTAGATATATAGCAATACCATTTTCAATTCCTGTATTTTCACAACCATAAGGCACATATAAATATTTGATTTTTTTCAAACTGTGCAGCACACCCTATCTTGGGGTGCCCCCAGGGAGTTATGTAACTTAGCCAACGTAGACTAAGGCTGCGTCCCATTTTTCTCACTTTCACTTGCTATTTGCCCTAGTCACTTGGTTTTGCGCATTCACGTGAAAATGGGATGTGTCCCAATACTCTCAAGACTGAGGGAGAAGTGCCCTCAACCCATGACATAACCACTTCAGATCGAGGGAGGTCGGTACCTCACTTGGAGCGAAGTGACTACCCAGAAGGCTTTGCGAATTCTCAATATCAACAAACACGGCTGGAAAGGAACCGCACAAATGTAAGTAGTTTTCCACAACTACGCATGTATTTGCAACGAAATATATTGAGATATCTCAGTTAGACGTAAATGCAATAGAAAATCGTATTTTCGCGTTAAAACATGAACAGGCAAAATCGCTACTTTACACAGTGAACAAATCTACCGAGGGAGCTGCATACAACTCTTAACACTCCAAACATTGATAACTGCAGAAAATCATGGTTCAGCCTATCCCTGTTTTTATCTTAAACGAGTCGTGCTTTTACATCTACATGGCCAGTCGCTAAAGCAGCATATAACGTTCTGGATATATGCGCTTGTTTACTGCACACAATTTCGGGTGTCCTGTTTTATTTACAATATCATGCTTTCATTTTAGATCAAAATCCATTAGTTTTCATTATGCATCATGAGTAATATCTCCTTATTTCACGTGGAAATACAGATGAAACAAATAACTATCACACAGTCCACTGCCTTCTCTGTAAACACATACTAAATAAACTAATTACCTTCTCAAAATGTTGTCCAAATGTGGAGACAATTCTAAAGCATATGTGATGCTGGCCAATAGAAGGCTCTTACAGCCATAAGAATAACATGTCAGGTTTGTGTATCTATTCACTATCAAATAATTATCCAGAACACATCCTATAATTTCCTGTCTCACATCAACTTGTTCAGCATCCTATACACGGTTGTTTTTGTACAATACACCGGCCTTAAGTAAATCTTGTTTTTTTCCACCCAACCTAAAGGCCAATGTAGAACGTCCCGTGGAAGAGCTGGCCACCATCGCAGCTACCACACCATCCACACCATCGGGCATGTCGTCGGCATCTTCCACTCCGGCGCCAAACCCCAAATCACCCAGAAAAAAAAGGTAGCACGATACACTCCTTGACTATTTGAAAGAGGAGTCTGCCAGAGTGAAGAAAAGGCACAAGGAAACTGAGGCCAAAACTGAGCGTTCCTGATCCTTTTTGGGAAGCTCGTGGACAAATTTCCAGAACAGTGACATCTGCAAATTTCCCTTTGTTTTATAAAAGGAAAATGTTTTATTTTATTAAGAACTCAATGAAGTTCCAGTTTGTGTTTTCCAGATTTATGGAAGTATGGGTATATTTTTATTACATTTTGTGACACATTATTTATTTACTATTATGTATTTCGGCCCAATGTGAGTTTGTTTTTCTGAAAGTAAACTATTATTTAACCCAGAGTGATTTGTAATTGTTTTCTGTCCAACATTCACATAGTTCACACACAGTATGTCACATCATTATGACATAAACCACCAAGATGTTACTCAAAATAAGGACGTTTAATGAATAGTAATGCAGAAAAGCACAGGATGCAAATGTGGGCCTGACTTCAAGAGCCTGAAACATGGCTTTTGGGCAATTTATTCCATATAAACTGTGAACAATTCTGTGTACGGTGGACCTGGTAAAACTGAAGACCCGTGACACTGCACGGTAGGACAGACAGTGGGCCAGCCAGTGCACATAGATCAGGACCTCCAGCCATGGTCCTGTTCCCTCTTCAGCAGCTCCTGCAGGGCCCACATTGCCTTCTTGCTCAACCTGAAGTCCTGGATGAGTTCTGACTACACATCGAACCATAAGCACAGGATAGGGACATTCTTGTCCAACCTGTCCATGCTTATGGGACGGCCACTCTGAAACACAATAGATAAGATAAAGAATTTAGACATAAATGTGGGTATAGAAAAGAAAAATAGTTTTTACTGTGACATATGCATCATGAAATAAAATATCTTTTTATATATATATATATCTAATGACAACTCTTTTGAATTAAATTCCTTATGAACTAAGGTGTTTGGGTCCTACAGGGAAGTTTGGTGATGATCATGTCAGCTTAAGGGTGGACTGTTCTTGTGTTTGTTTACTTTTCATCGTGTCACACATTAAAGACCCCTACTATATGTCACAAAATGGCATCAAGATACTAATAAGTAGGTTGTCATTTATGTCTACACAAACATAAGGTATTATGTGAATGTGCGTTGTACGTTAGCTCTTACTGTATTTGACCGAACGGGTCATTTTTTTAATGAGTGGACGTACCTTGTAAAGATGAATCAACGCTACATACCGCCGAAGCCGTCTTCACTATCGCACATTTCTTCTCCGTTGATTGGAGAAACGGAAAAGGTGATGAGCTTCCAGGCAATCGGTAATAACTCAGCTGTAGCGGGCATTTTCAACATTGCACGGACTCTCCAACTGCCACACCACAGGTTGAGACTCGAGTTGTTTACATGTGACGTAGGCCAATACGTCACTGAGGTCTATAGCCAATTAGTATTACGGCCATCTACTGGACTGGGGTGGAACCTTGCAAATCCCCTCCAATTTCTTAGGAGACAATTGTTCACTTTGCACTCAACTCACTGAGGGGACTTCCCTATGAAGGGACCTCACTGGAGGGTTCTCAGGGCCAAGTGAGAGGAATGGGATTGGGCCTAGGTCTGTGGCCCTCAGGTTGGGAGCCTGCCTCCAAGATTGGTAGGTCACAGTTTCGAGGCTTGGCCAAGTCAAGACTATATACATTTTTATATCCTATTTCTCCTGTGATGTCCATGCGTCTTTGAACGCCCCCACCTCCCGCTTGCACAGAGAGAATCCGTGATGTCACAAGCAAGGCATTGATTGAGGAAGTACTAATTGATGTTAATACAGTAGGGTATTTAGCAATTTGAAACCTATCGTTATAGTCTTGCTGCTTTCATTTTATGAAAATGTATCATTTTTCCAGCATACCAGGACTACAGTTGCGCGAAGCTCATTAAACAATGTATGCTCACTGTGGAGACACTGTATGATCAACACCCACCGAAAAAACTGTAAACACCCCAAAACTTCATCAACGCACCCAAAGTAATTTGATTGGGTGAGTGGTAGGAATAGGGGGTGCTATGCACAGCTGTATCTCTTTCCCCCTCATCGAGCGTCATCTGCACTAAAGGTAAATACGTTGCCACTACGTTTGCAGTATTTTGTGACACTTATTCAAAAAAACAATGCTCGCACCTTGTTTGGAAACCATTATCATGATACAATTTTGGTCAAAAGGAGCCTCGAAACTCTTAAGTAACTGCTGGAGAGGGACACATTTATCATAAAATGTCACGCAGTGAAAAAAACTGCTTCAGAATTATTTTCTTTCTGGAGAGCGGATTTGACAGTTTTGTTTCAAAATATATGATGTGGCTATTTTTGCTTTTATGGCTCTTTGGGTCAAACAGGTTCCCGACCCATGGTGTAGCTTTTAATTTAATAGCAAGGACTGATTTTTTTTCTCTCGTAAATGTGACTAATGTGTGTTCCATAACCAACTGAGATTCTCAAAACACTTTCCTGATCGAGCGATACAAACAAAATGTTTTAACTCCCTCTGTGGTTGATACTGACCTGTTTTCTTTGGGAGCCACATCCCATTAGACGCAAATTAACTTTTGACAGCCCGAGCTCTCACTTTGTCACATTGTGTAAACTCGAATGGATCTCCTCAGTCTGACTGTTGATCCCGTGAGCTGACAGCTCCAGATCTGGACGGCAGTGTTATGACATAAATACTAGATAACGCAAACAACCCTCATGAAATACTAATTCTTTAAAGTTAAAGTATAAGCACATTATCCCTCTCATCATGAAACTGTTCATAAATTTTAAACAAACGATCAAATATTCACTTCATTTAAATATCAAAGTGGTATCGACAAGCAAAGTGGCGGGGTTCATAGCTCATGAATACATAATAGCAGATCTTCAAGAATGTACCATGAATCAACAATATAGAGTGATTGGCAAGGAACGAGCTTAGGAAAGAGCACTTATAAAATAAACATACTGACAGACTTGCAAGAGCTGTTGACTTTTTGTATGGCGACTCTGATGAACTTGTGCCAAGTTTTACCATATTAGCATTTGTGTACATCTTTTGTTGTAAACAAATTATTTAATTGACTTACAACAATAAGGTCACTAAGAAATTTGAATGCCATGTGTACATGATATATGGCAATAGCTTTGGCAAGAAAAAGATTGTTGCTTAAAAACTCAATTATCAGGGTGGTCAGGGCATCACTGTGGATGAGACTCTGGACAGCTCTCTTCACTGATGACAGTTCTAAACTTGTTGGCACCTTTGATTTTTTATTTCACTTTGAAGACTGTATTATACAAAGAAGAGTATTAAATTTAGACATATATTGATATTTTTGTGCTAGACGCAGTAGCGTGTCATGTCAATAAGTCCAACTACCACTGTCAAGACGGCACATAGAAGGTTATCGAATAATGAAAACAAACCTAGAACGTCAACAGGGGTGCTGTAACACCTCAAAAAAGTATTTTCAAAACATGCTTCGAATGTCAAGTGGACACTATTGCCAGAATGGCACTTTTGTCTGTATCACAATGGTGCCCAAAATAATCTGCTATTTAGAAAACTTTTTGAGAGCTACCTAATCCGCAGCCACTAATTCCACCATTGTTCTCATCACCCGAAACAACGACCATGTCAAAAGTAAGAGAGAAAAAAAACTACTAACCTCAACAACTGTAATGTTCTTGTCTCTCCAGAATGGTTTTAATCTGGCGAGTGCGGCTGTGGATTTAAACTCTTCTGGCTATGATTTTTTTGTCTTGAACGATTTGCTGATACAATAGCTCTAGGATACTTAAATTTGGTGACAGGCTTAAGCTCCTGGTTGTTAATGCTGGTGTTTGTGGTAATATATCGGGGGTTGTGGTCATTACTTTTTTTGTGCCGATTTCTATCCCATACAGGGTTGATGATTGTCCAGGAAATTGACCAAGTCTCTGAGATCTTGTTCTACTCCTGCCAGTTGGTCAATATATTCAACAAAACGTAAAAGTGTTTTCCCCAATGTTGACAGTACCTTCATTTTGGCACAGGGCTAAAACCCACAAACGAAGAAAAAAGAAGAAAAATTGACTTGGTAAATACATTTTAACTAGACTGTAAGTTAAATAGTTAATCACAAATGACAGCTTTCATGTTACTGTGACTTTGACCGTAATGTCTTTTGGTGTGCACACACATACACCTTAAAAACACGTATGTAGAGTGACTAAGTTCATGTTTTACAGCATGAAGTTGAGGTCACGGAAACGTAACTGTTAAAGCTCATGGATTAGCCCGGACATGTTTCACATCTGGTTGGAATGCTTCTCGTTTGTACTAAATGCACACTTTCCTAGTTGTCCTAAAGGGACCTTGGAGTGACTAGAACATAGCAACTTTCTCTGACCCGTTCTGAATTATTATTCTTTTTTTCTTTGGCATTCATTTTTACAATGTATTTTACTAGCCACATGTTCGTTTTTTCTTATTGTCTCTTCTTATTCTGGCTTCCCTTCCTGTTGTTTCTTTGTATGACTTAATTGCAGTGTTATTATTGGTGAGCATTCAGTGTATTGTGAAAATTTTTGCACGGTTTGAAAGTCCGCTAGAGCGCCTTCAGTCGTCAATTAGCATGCATTTAAATCTTTTTTATAGTAATTATGGTCAACTCCAATGACAGCCGCCCAATTAATTTGCAAATGGCTCAGTAGGAACGAGTCGTGATGTCAATTTTTTTTCTCTCACTGTTTTTTTTTTCTTTTGTTTTTGCCGGATCTAAAATGGAATATTTCCAGTAAGATAGCGTAACACATTTCGATATTAAAAAAAATACATATAATAAACCCCCCCCCCAAAAAAATAAAAATAAATAAATACAATAAACCAGTGTTTCTAACCGTTTTTTGACCGAAAGCACCCTTTTTTAAATTGAAAACTGTGCAGACAGGTTTTTAATTATGGTTTGTTTGTTTGTTTCTTGTTTTGTGGATTTTATTAAGGCACGGCATGAAAAAAAACAACATCAACAGCTAATCCACGAAAGGAAACATTTAAACATTTGGACAAAAACAACTTTACACTACAATGATATAATACATAATACCGGTACATGTGCCCAAAAGGAATAGGCTGAAGCAGAAGCTTTGAACTGCCAGTTATTTTTTCTTGCAGGAATAGCAGGTTTGAAATAAAAAACAAGAAAACACAATACAAAAATGGAAACAGAAAAAAAAGAAAAATGGTTGGTTGGTTGGTTGGTTGAAACCTTTATTTCATTTTTTTGTTTTTAGCAAAATAAGAAAACAATATCTAAATTAAACAATAGTTTATTAAAATTTGTATTTGATTCTTGTGCAATGCTGTGCATCTTCATCAAGCAAAATAAGTTATCATTATATATATATTTCCCTGTATAATTTCACGAGCAGACAATTAATATATAAAGGAAAATGATCAAGATGCTGACACCGACTGATATGTATGAATTGTAATCACTCGGATGGTCACTGGAAGAAAGAAAATATACTGGAAAATGGCATGCATTTTTGCCAAAAATAACGGTTATTTTTTACAGTCAAGTCAAGAAGTCTCCGAGAGCTGCACAGACCACAGACTATTACAGACCATAGACTATAATTACACCAATCAGCCAATCAGAATGCAGAACACAATGCACAAAATAAATCATGACAACTGCATTACAAGGGGGGTTACTGTACACCAGATAAAAACGTGAAAATAACAACATTGTAAATAGAGGGTACTACTCATGTGTAATATACATGCAAATGATTACATAAAACAAGAAAATGTCTACTGTATGAAGAAAAAAACAAAAAATATAAATATTAAAACAGAACCGGCGTTCTTACCAGCAGATCCAAAAAGGGGCGGAGCTGCTGCATTCTGCCACTCTGTGGCCTCAATGGCCATGCATCTCACAAAGGTGACGTTAACACACATCAAGATATTTTCGGGCTTGATTTTACATTTGGTCTGTAGATAGTATAGCCCCTGCAAGACCTGTTTGATGATACAGCACACTGAGGTATCAAGGCAAATTGGTTGAAAAACACTAAAGTAAACAAAATAAAACCATATACAAGTATTTTTCTTGGATATCACTGCTCCAAAGATACACTTGGAAGGACTCTATTTTCCTTGCATAGAAGAGACGATTTTGGCTTGGCCTTTCTTCACATCTTGCATCTGTTAGTTGTTTTATGCATTTCCTCCACTCTTATCCTTCATCATCCTGCTTTCAGCCCCACTCGCCTCAGTAAGACACAACATGAACTCTTGACAGGAGTCGGGGATTTTTGTTTTATTGCCACTGGTACTGTGAACGCCCTTTTGTATTTATTGCTCTGTGCCTTTGATGCAGTTTGAGGCCTTGCAGTCCAACACATGGAGAGCAATGAAGGCTCCCATTTAGCTAAATGATCATGCGGGCCACATGTGTTTTGGAGTGTCAGTATCTCAGTCTTTAAGATCTTGCCACTGGGGTGTGAAATTTAGATGTGTTGAAAGAGTTAAGGGCTAATAGTGTTACGTCGACATTTTTCAAGAGGACCTTCTTTTGTTATTACCATAGACTACAGCTAGAAAACAAGTGTATTATCTTCGGACTAGTCCAAACACAGTGTTTGTGCGAACAAAGAATGACAATATATTTGTTTATATTCATCGTAAGGGGTGGCTATTTTGTTCTTTAATCACATAAGTTGTTGGGTGCAAACAGGAATATCTGGCTCTAAAATGCTCCTCCCCCTTCCTCTGTCTTCATTTAGGTTTAATTTAATTACGCAGGTCTCAATTGATGAAATAAAACATTCAAGTAAGATTTTCAAGTGTATCTTTCCTTTTTTTGAAGTGTAATTAAACACAAATAATTTGTGTTATTGACACAATTTACAACCAATCACAGTTCACTTGTTTTGTCAAGCATTGGTCATTTGTGGAATTCTGAGCAGTCATTCTTCAAAATGGCCACTCTCAGACATGGATAAAAATTTGATTTTTTTAAGGTTGTGTTTACACAAGTAAGGGCCTTCACATCACAATATTGTTAGAAATACTTTTGGTTGCGCTGTAAGATTTTTTTAAAGCAGATGTTGCACATGTTTATGTATTATATAGATAGATAGATAGATAGATAGATAGATAGATAGATAGATAGATAGATAGATAGATAGATAGATAGATAGATAGATAGATAGATAGATAGATAGATAGATAGATAGATAGATAGATAGATAGATAGATAGATAGATAGATAGATAGATAGATAGATAGATAGATAGATAGATAGATAGATAGATAGATAGATAGATACTTTGTTCATCCCCGAAGGGAAATTCACATTTCCAGCAGCATCCCTGAGCTGAGAACAATCGAGAACAATCGAAAATAACACGGGAGCTGCTGGAGTGGCTGCCATTCGTGACGGCGCCGGAAGAAAAGATTCAATTTGAATCATGTACAAACAAACAAACAATTGAATCATGTACAAACAAACAAACAAACAAAATATTCATGTTTCAATAGAGTGTTAATAAAATGGGGGGAAAATAATTTCTGATACTGATATAACCAAGTAAAACTAATTTTAAGTTACCTGTCCAAATGAATGTTGTGCCATCTCACCTTTCCCACTCTCTCTCCTCTCACTCTCTCTCCTGCAGTTGACTTGCTGCTGCTCGCTCCTGAAACTAATACTTACCTCTTTGTGTATTGTGCAGTCCCTTCTCAAGTTTCTTCATCTTCCATAATGTATTTATTTGTATTTATTTTAGACACTTATTGTGATATGTTTTGCACGTGATATTGGTGCAACATATCGTAATGTCTCACAAGTATAGAAAGACAAGACTCTTGAGGACATGAGCACTTGAGGACGGGGAACCCTAACGGTCAAGAATGCAATGCACGTCGTGTCTATTAATACTCAATCATTTTTTATCGGATTAATCAAACAGAAAATGAGTACACAGTTGAAACTTTTAAAACTAACTTAAAGCTGTAACCCTAGTCTGGAGTACAGAGATATACACCACCTACATTTCTGTCTATTTATAAAAGCACATTAAACTGACTCCACCACCAAAACAAAATTACCACAAGGCAATACCAGAACTTGGCTTGAAACATTAGAGAGTCATCTAGACAGCTCATGAAATCATCGGTTGGTCCCTGTCCAGTCTGGAGGATATTGTCTGCTTGTGATACTGCAGCAGAGCCAACAATAAAATGAAGGACTCCTTTCACCCCGCCACCACCTCTTTGACCTGCTGCATTTTGGCAGAAGCAACAGGTCCCTTAAAACAAGGACTAACAGGCTCAGAGACTGTTTCTTCCCCAGGGCCATCACCTCCCTAATCACTTGTTTATGTGCAAACATTATGTTGTTAACTCTCTGCTAATTAGTGGTTGATTGTTTTTTTTTGATAGTTGTTCTCCATTTAGTGATGTTTTCCAATCTTGGTAAAAAACAATTGTTTCAATTAGAACAAATTCTATTTTCTGCCATATGAGATAATTTTGTTGATTTGGAGGATGGTATTTCTAATTTACTAGTGAAACAAGAAAAACAACTATCATTAGATAGGAAAATAATTACACATTTAATTAACCCAATGTTCTTGCCAATGGGGTAAGATTATATTTTTTACAGTTTAGAAGTGTTTCAACTACATTCAATTCTCCAACCATAAAATTGTGAAAATCTCAAAATCTATAAGTACATTTCTTTTTACATATCCACCAGTGATCTTAAAAAAATGTAAATCATTGTTGTCAAGCAAAGTACTTTCAAAAAATATATATGTATTTCGCAGAATTAAATTGTATTCAAAAAAAAAATATTCATCATAACATGTTTTAGGAGGGATGGGTACCACTAGGCTGTACTTGCCCAAGACACACCACGGGAAAATGGTGCCTCTAAGACCCTAGTGGTTCAGCGATCCAACCGACCGACCGACCGACCGACCGACCGACCGACCAACCGACCGACCGACCAACCAACCGACTGACCAACCAACCAACCAACCAACCAACCAACCAACCAAACAACTAACCAACCAACCAACCAACCAACAACTGACCATATAATCTATTACTAATATAATCTACCAGATGATTGTGCTTTTTTAAAGTATCTTGTGTCTTATTTACGTTGGATATATTTGTTGAACTAGTCAAAGTAACATGCCAACTTCTCGACAAGTTAAGATTTATCTATTAATGGACGATTTTTCTTATTCTATCCCCCCAAAAAATATTTTTAAAAAAAGTTAAAATATGAGAAAATATATACTTAAAATTAGCAAAAATGTCTTCCAATGGTGTCAGATTTTTTTTCTTTGTTGTATACAGTGCATCAAAGTATACATATCAAATATAATATATGAACATGTGAAGGTCACATTTTCATTTTGTTTCGTCAACCAACACTTAACATGGTTAAAAAAACAAAAAACCTCTGAAGCTTTAATTCATGACAATTAATCGACTTGATTTACTGTAAAAGTTATAGGCAGTGGTGATCATAAAGGTCACCCGGTCAAGAGCAGGAGCATTGTTTTCATTTTCTCGATATCCAGTTTTCTCATTGTTCATATGTACGGTGAGTTCTAACCTCTCGCTTTTTGTATTTGTGATGTGTTTTTCTTATCTATTCCTTACTTTTATTTGTATTCACCCTCTGTGTAGCTGATTACATGAATTATTTACAGCATGTAAATCTTAAGCAGCCACTTGGGTTTTTGTTTTTTTCCCCCATTTTTATGCTCTCTGAAATTTCAGGTGAGCCAGATAGGTTTTTTTTCTTAACCCCCTCACCTCGGCCTTCATTCCCTTTGTCTGCTTTTTCTGCTTATGGTGAAGCTTTCTTTTTTTTCTCCTTTGCTTGTAATTAGAAATGGCTCACTTCCCTGTAGTTCTTTCTCCAGTGGCGGGCTGTGTATTTTACACTTAAGCCCTTAGTAGTGCTAGGTCAGAATCAGTCCAACCTTCTATAGCTACTTTATGTCTATTACATATTTACTGATGCTACATCTGTGACACATAAAGATAAGCATCAATAATAACCTCATATAATTGCACAATTACTTGTAACCACATCATACTGACCAAAATTCCTTTTTCTTTGTGAAAAAAGAAAAAAAGATTTCAATTACTCTTTATTACAGATTTTCCGTGCATTTCAGTTTCATCGAGGAGTTCTGTTGCCATTGAAGCTACTGCTGTGTGTCGACCTGTCATTTTGTGTTTCTCGCACAAGTTCTTGATTTAATTAAGGCCGGAAATATCCGTTTGACCCAAGCAGTGAACACAGGGATACCATATTTTTCATTTTTTTGTGGTACTTCCGTGACCGCCCTCTAGCCAGTCATTGTTTGTAAAACCACTGATGTATCTTTACGCATCCTAGGAGTCCATGGTGTCCCCAACTCAAAATCTGATTGGCTAAAGCTTTGTCCACACTTACTCTATGCCTCAGAGGCTAAATAACTGATTGTTGAGGCCTCCAGGTAGATTTCTGACCCTGGCAACAAGTAATAGTTGAAATGTGATTGGTTAAATGCTTAAATATGAAAGCACACAAGGGGGAGCAGCGCAATAAAAGAAAGCTTACAAACAATTTGGAATTACTTAATAAGTATTCATGGACAAAATACAATTAACATCACATGATTCAGATATTTTTATGCCAGCAGAGAAGGGCTTGCAGACCCTAACGGCCAACCACTGTCTGTTTCCTATCGGACGGTCATGTCGTTTGTTTTTAAATTCTGTTCTATTTTAAAGTCACAATCCCACATTTAATTGTGGCAAGATTGCTGTGATTCAAAGTTGTGGTCTGCTTTCTAATGACATTCTCACTATCAGTGTATCTAGTGTTGAGTAATAGGCCTTTCAGCAGTTATGCCTGATGATTGAACAATTTTCCATCACTCAGCACGTTAAACGCCTTAAAAATAAATTTTTCATCAAATTAGTGTTCTTTCTTCTTCCTCCGCACTATCATTCATAGACCTAGTTTTACACTCAAAGCATGCACACTTTGTTCTATCTAAAAGTAATTTTTAAGTGAAAGGAGTGGGGAATAAAGCTTTGGCTTCAAATGAAAAAAAAAAAAAAGAATATGTCAGGATAAAATAAAAAAAGAAAAAATCAGCAAAAAGAGGACAATAAAAGGGACGCAATGGCCAATTCACTTTCAGCCCAATATTGGTATTAATCTTACTTCAAAGGTTTGCGGGAATGTCAAAGCACTTTTTAATTGCGATAAGGAATATGCTTTCATGCTTAAACTCGTCTCTCCTGTTCGCCTTAATACAACCCATAAATATTGAGAAAGTCTTGCTTTTTTATTGGAAATTAAAATGGGAATTGGACACATTTTTCACTGTCAAGTGATTTACATATTGCACTTGTGTAAGCTGAAGTCAGTGAAGTATGGCGCATTGAATCACAAACATCCCAAAAAAAGAGGTAAAAACTCACTGAAATCCAAACTTGCATTGTTTTGATAATGCGCACAGTTGTGCCTAAAGTTTTATAAGAAGATCCAATATTCTACACTTGGCATTGAACATTATTAAAAAAAATACTGTTTGTGTTTCAGAAATTATGAAAAATGAGATTATGAAAAAGACAAACAACAGTTCCAATGAGCACCCCTACTGCAGTTTGCGCAGTAGTCTTCAAATTAAGACAAACGTTTTCTTGAATTTGTTGTGAAATAGTGCTGCATTCAGGGGCAGGTGGGTAGTCAGAATATTTCTATTTTGGATTGTTGCTGTTACAACCTCAAAACGTGTGTGACAATTTTAAAGTTGTAAAATGTACAGACCATCTTATAAATACGTACATAAATAGATCAAAATATATAAACACAGATTTGTTTGTTTATTTTTCCAATCACATTGTGTCCTTTAATGTTGTTACCTTATGCAAAATGAAGTGGTTATTGGCCTAAACTCTGCATACATAAAAATACATAAAGAATAACAAACGTTTTTTTTTTTTTGCCAGGAAAGTAAATTAAAATAATTTAATTACAAAAAAATAAGTGATTGAGCAGTTATCTGCCAATAGAAATTACTTTTTTTACGACTAATATTTTCTCCCTTTGCGTTAAGAAATCCAAAATTTTTAACCAATAGTTTACCAGGAACGCACTGTTCATCATGACATCAAATAAGAGTTAGCCCATACAAAAGTAAAACTCAATACAGTTACGATCGTACCGTCTCTAGCACAGAGTGCCAATATTTCTCCCTACCATATATCCTCTCACATTTAAGCTGTACTGTATATCCAACTATATAAGACTGAAATTGGGGGTTTATACGTGCAAGGCAGCGCGTAGGGAAGAGGCTTGGCTTGTGCACAAACAACAAAATAAATGAGCAAACATGTGCACGGAATATATCGTAGAAGAGTGCTGAATTTTGGTAATTTGATTTTTACTATTGGAATACACCATGATAAGATTAAAAAATAAAAAAAAAAGGCTTGGAAATTAATGCGAAATGGAGGATGCAATCTTCGAGTGGTTTATTGCCTTGATACAAAATGGTCATGGAGTATCTCTAAATGTTCGTTTGCAAACTCTCAAGAATACACAAGCCAAGTAATATGAAGGCTCCACGTTTCCACAAGTTGGTGACATGTTCTCTTGTATTCATTTTATTATGTGGCTATTTTTGAGCAGTTTCGGGTGGTTGGTTTCAACGCGAGTATGCACGCTAATTTGTATCTAGATAGTTACTTTCAGAGTAACGCGCTACTTTTGGGGTGCAGTAATTCGAGGGTAATGGAATAACTGTTTCAAAAAAGGAACTAGTAATGGTAACTACCGCAAATTCCGGACTATACCTGATTATAAGCCGCACCCACCACATTTTAAGAGGAAAACTGATTTTGTACTTACACAAGCCGCACCAGTATATAAGCCGCATGCGACCATATTAAAAGACCGGACTTTAAGTCCCGCGATTGAAACTGAATTTTGGTTTGAACGTCCTTCTTTACAGTACACAGTCCAAAAATCACAGCCGGCAAAATGAATGGAAAATGATACCGGTACTTAAGGTTTGATGCAGACCTGCAGAGTCCGGGTCCCGTTTAAAGTAATCCAAGGAAAAAAGTGTATATTTCCAAAGGTAAGGGTGGGAAAAATATATATCCACTATTGTCCGTCGTGTCCACAAACACTCACCTTTACCGGGCCCCACTTCCCGTCACCCCGCGTTTGTTAGGCCCCTTCTTTTTAATTGGCCCGTGCAAGACATATCAGAATAAGTGTCCAAAATAAATACAAATAAATAAATTACAAAAATATACAGTTGCAGATACATAATATACATGGTTACACATATTTACAAAGAAAGACGATACACCGAGAGAGTTTTCAAAGCTTTAAAAATAATAATATAACTTTCATCCCAAATGGTGCCTGACAGGGCAGTTAATGGTAGCAACAAGCTAGCAACACACTCGCAACACAGTAAACGGGTCTGTTAAAAAAACATACCGTGCTTGTAAAAATCACGGTGAACCGTCCTCATCTTCCTCAGTGTCAGAAAGAAACAGTGTCATATAGACGTCGTCCCACGCTCCCGCAGCCGGACTCGCGCTCATTGTCGCTGGAACTTTCATCCACTCCTGATTCTGTGCCTTCCTCTCCATCACGCAGCAGACCGGCTTTTCGGAACCCGTTGGTGATGGTGGATTTATTGATGCTGCCCCACGCTATCAGGATCCACTGGCAGACTTGCGAAAAAGTTGCCTTTTGCATGCGGCCAGTTTTAGTGAAGTTGCTGTCTTCCTCGGTGCATATATTCCACCGGTCTAAATCTTACCTTTTGTACTCGAGCGCCGCTGGCGGACGTTAGAAAAATTACTTAAATTGGCCGCATCACTGAATAAGCCGCAGGGTTGAAAGTTTGGGGAAAAAGAAGCGGCTTATAGTCCGGAATTTACGGTAATCATTTTTTTATATTTGTAACACTGGTCACAGGCATGTATGTACTGGACTGTCTCAGAAAATTAGAATATTGTGATAAAGTTCTTTAATTTCTGTAATACAATTAAAAAAACAAAAATGTCATACATTCTGGATTCATTACACATCAACTGAACTATTTCAAGCCTTTTATTATTTGAATATTGCTGATTTTGGCTTACAGCTGAAAAAAACTCAAAAATCCTATCTCAAAATATTAGAATACTTCCTCAGACCAAGTAAAAAAAATAATTTTATAACAGCAAAACTAAATCAAACATTTGAAAATGTCCATTGATGCACTCAGTACTTGGTTGGGAATCCTTTTGCACGGATTACTGCATCAATCCGGCGTGGCATGGAGGCAATCAGCCTGTGGCATTGCTGAGGTGTTATTGATGCCCAGGATGCTTCGATAGCGGCCTTCAGCTCATTTGCATTTGTAGGTCTGGTGTCTTTCATCTTCTTCTTAACTATACCCCACACATTCTCGATGGGGTTCAGGTCAGGGGAATTAGCAGGCCAATCAAGGACAGTGATGCCATGGTCAGTGCACCAGTTACTGGTGGTTTTGGCACTGTGGACAGGTGCCAGATCATGCTGGAAAATGAAATACTCATCTCCATAGAGCTTTTCAGCAGATGGAAGCATGTAGTGCTCTAAAATCTCTTGGTACACAGTTGCATTTACTCTGGACTTGATGAAACACAGTGGACCAACACCAGCAGCTGACATGGCTCCCCAAACCATTGCTGACTGTGGGAACTTCACACTGGATTTCAAGCAACTTGGATTTTGCTCTTCTCTAGCCTTTCTCCAGACTCTGGCGCCTTGACTTCCAAATGAAATGCAAAACTTGCTTTCGACTGAAAAGAGGACTTTGGACCACTCTGCAACTGTCCAGTGCTTCTTCTCCATAGCCCAAGTCAGACGCTTCTTCCGTTGTCTTGAGTTCAGAAGTGGCTTGACCATGGGAATACGGCTATTGTAGCCCATTTCCCGGACACGTCTGTGAACTGTGGCTTTTGATACCTGGACTCCAGCTTCAGCCCACTGTCTTTGAAGCGCCCTCAAATTCTGGAAGCGGCTCTTCTTCACAATTTTGTTAAGGCTGCGGTCATCTCTCTTGGTTGTGCAGCGTTTCCGGCCACATTTTTCCCTTCCAACAGACTTTTTGTGGATATGCTTTTAAACTGCACTCTGTGAACAGCCTGCTCTTTGAGAAATTTCTTTTTGTGTCTTACCCTCCTGATGGAGGGTATCAATGATGGTCCTCTGGACAGCAGTCAGATCAGCAGTGATTTAGTTTACTGAACCAAGCTGAGTGTTTTTAAGGCTCAGGAAACCCTCGCAAGGTGTTTCGAGTTAATTAGATTATTCAGGTGATAAGTTGAATAGCCTACTTGTATACTTTTTCATGATATTCTAATATTTTGAGATAGGATTTTTGAGTTTTCTTAAGCTGTAAGCCAAATTCAGCAATATTAAAATAATAAAAGGCTTGAAATAGTTCAGTTGATGTGTAATGAATCCAGAATGTATGACATTTTTGTTTTTTTAATTGCATTACAGAAAATAAAGAACTTTATCACAATATTCTAATTTTCTGAGACAGTCCAGTATATGTGCCCTTGATTTACATCCACGACCCCATTACTTTTTTTGGGTTTTACGTACAGAACAGCTTCATTAGCACGGTGTTTACCTCAACCGTAGGAATTACTCAACAATGACGATCGTCTGCCACAAACCGCCTCGGGGGAGCGAGAGACAAAAAGGGAGGACGGCGAGGATACGGACAGAGGGAGGTGGAAACCGAGATCAAGGCAGATACCTCCCACATGTTATTCGGTTTCTGTGTCACACACCGAAACCCTCGCCCGGGCAAGACAATAAGGTCATAGGGTTGCTTTACTCCCTGAGCTGTGGAGGGACTGAAGCAGGGGAGAAGGAAGGGAGGCTACTGCACATATGTACATGCTGTTGACGGGAATTTATGAGCGTAAGAGTATCAGACTGCAAGCAAAACTACTTTTCCTGGTCGTTGCTTCTCAGACAGATACTGCGCTGACAAAAAAGAACCAACTGCTACTGCTGGTGGTGGGGGCAGGTGCTGTTGACTGAACAAGGCAGGAAGATAAGAAAAAAGTGTCAGTTGCCTATTTAAACACTAATATCTCTTGGATGTCAACAAACTGATTACGGTATATACTGGTATATGAGTTTCATCGCATATAACCTGACCCCCTAAAATTTCTTTAAGGCCACGTAATATATTCTTTTAATGAAAGGTGTACCTAAAGAATGATAATTATTTAAATATGTAGATAATATGGATTAATAATCCTGGTAACGAAGATACAATTACAGCAATCCCTTGTTGATCACGGTCAACATATAACCAATGAAAGGTGACATCTTTGAAGTAGATATTATTATTTTTTTAACAATTAGTATATATTTGAATGCTCTATCATTATCTATTATACACAGAACAGACGCCAAAGTACGGCGCCAATTGACTGAACGGAAGAGAATATCAGGCGAGGGGGGAGCATGAGAACGCGACACGGCTCTGCCTGTCTTTCGCCCCCTTGTGCTCTTTTTTTACACACACATCCACACTACTGGTTTCAATATTGTTTTTTATTGTTTTATATTGGGCTTATATCTGAGCATATAAGGTAAGTTAAATGATTTCTGAAGCATAACTAATGATTTGGATTTCGAACAGTTTATGTAAATAATATCTTTAGATATCAAGTAAAGTTTTGTGAAATTGTGATAGAGGTACAGTGGGACCTCGCTACTTCGCGGTTCCACGTTCGCGGGTTCAGAGCTTCGCGGGTCCAAAAAATAATAATAACAAAATGAAATAATAATAATAATAATAATTATTATTATTTTTTTTTTAAACAATTTTTGAAGGGGTGGTTCGAAGTTCGCGGGTTCAGAGCTTCGCAGGTCTAAAAAATAATAATAATAAAATATTTTTTTTTTTTGTTTTTTTTTTTCAAGCATTTTTGATGGGGCGTCGCTACTTCGCGGATGTTCACTTTTCGCGGGTAGTTTTGGTCCCCATTAACCGCAATAACCGAGGGATTACTGTATTAATCTCTTGGCAGTAAGAAGCTCAAGGGGACACATTGTATTCACTTCATTAAGACATGTGTAGAAAAAACAGAAAGTTGAGGTGATAGGACTCATTTTTTGCATTTTTTTTATTTTTGATGCAGAAAGTCACTTTTTTTAATTTTAAGAATTTATTTCCAAATTAGAGTGAAAAATATTTTGTCATCTACAAACAAGCAAGATTTCCTGATGTCAAAAAGTTTTGCCCTGCTCGATACCTTAGAGCTCGGGTACACAGCCTTTCACGGGCGTATCGAGGCTGAATCACGGCCAGAAATTTCTGGCCGTGAAGCAGACGCTGTTGGGCGCTGTTGGACGCTTTGAGACCGCCATATAGACGAGATACAGAAGTGCTTTACTCGCGGTCGGAAATTCACACGCGGTTGGCCGCACGAAAAAGTTTTGAGCTGCTCAAAACTTTGAGCACGTGTTAACCGCGGGCGGCACACGAGGTAATGACGCGGAAATGACGCGGAACGACGTGCTCTGGCCGCGTCCAGGGCGTGGTTACACATGGGTAGGACGGGAAATTTCAGCGGGTCATCGTGGGTGGAGCATGGTAATAGCATGTTCTGCGCCTGTATCGCGGTGTTATTACGTGAAATTAGCGTGTTACGCGTGTGACGGTCAAACGCCTTTCTCCGCGTATATACAGCGCGATTTGCCGAGCACACGTCAGTTGTGCTCGAGACGTCAAGGGGTGGACACGGATCCCCGTCACCGTAGTGACCTCGTCTTAATCCATTTTTATTTCTTGACATTTCTATTCATTTCATAACAAGATAATAAAATAAAAATGAAAAACTATTACAATAATAACATATTGGCTTCTTCGGTGCCATAGCTTGAAATCTTGATCTTCACGGGACTGTGTCTTGAGCGGTTATGATTTCTACAGCCCGGTGTTATGCCGAGAAATGCATCCCTGCCGAGCTTTGCATTCCCTCGCTACAACAACCACTTCTACCTCGTTTTATCTCACTTTTAGGGAATGTAATGGCGAACATATAACCAAATCCACTTCGTCTTGCATTTGTTGGGAATGTAATACAACTTAAACCATTCCGTCTTTGTTTTTGTTGTGAACGTAATCGAACGGTAATGCACACCGTATATAAAACCCTCCCCCCCTCGCGTGAACGCGCATTCTGCTGCGCTTCCAACAAAAGCGATCGTATTCTATATAAAACGGTTATTAAAACAATACAGCGAGCTAATTATAACAATTGGGAGATCCCAGTCTATATAACGCTTTTATTTAAACAATAAAGTGCGATCGTATTCTACAAAATGCGTTTGTTAACGCGGATGAAAAAGTCACCAACGTCAATGCACGCTTCCAACAAAAGCGATCGCAGCAGAATGCGCGTTCACGCGAGGGGGGGTTTGGGGATTTTGCGTAGGAGTCGGATTTGGGCACAACACCGGCTCGGGAGCTTTTATACCCGTGGTCCACACGAGAAAATGACGCGGAAATGACGCGATGAGGAAGCGGAACAGTCGCCGGCGTCTGTTTTGCGGGCATACCACCGATGAACAGCGGGTTGGCCAATTTTGCGCATTTTCCATCGCGGGCAACCACGGGCAAAAAAAAAACGCAACATTTTACCCGCGATACAGACGCAAACGGCTGTGTGACCGGGCCCTTAAATGGAAATGCTACAAAGGCGAGCTACGAGGTTGAGACCGTCAAGCACCTTTCACGGAGGATGAATTTGTTAAAGACTGTTAAAAGAATTCCAAGCTGAATGGTCGGTCCATCTCACAAATACGGCGCACTTTCTGAAAATTTGGGACACCTCTGGTGTAAAGAAATCAACTTTGGGAGCAATTATTAGAAAATGAAAGACATACGAGACCACTGATAATCTCCCTTGACCTGGGGTTCCATGCAAGATCTCCCCCCGTGGCCTCAAATTGACAACAAAAACTGTGAGCAAAAAAACCCAGACCACACGGGGGCCACGTATTAAGAGATTTTAAATATAAAAAATCTCCTTCCATCTGCAAGAGGATCAAAAACGAGATGCCAGGGCAACAAAGGAGTAGCTTCGTAAGAATCATTTCAAGGTCCTAAAGTGGCCTAACTAGTCTCCTAACCCCTTAGAAAATCTTTGGATGAGTTAAAAGTCCGTGTTGTCCGATGGCAGCCCCAAAACATCTCTGCTCCAGGAAAGATCTACCAAGTGGAATGGGCCAAAATACCAGCAACGGTGTGTGAACCTTGTGAAGAAATACAGAAAACGTTTTGCCTCAGTTATTACAAACAAAAGCTACATAAAAAAGTATTGAACTAAACTTTTGGTACTGATGAAATAATTGTTGTCCACCATGATTTGCAAATAATTTATTTCAAAATTAAACAATGTGATTTTCGTCTTTGTTCTTTCCGCATTCTGTCTCATTGTTGAGGTTCCTTTAAAAAGTTCAAGTAAGAGAACTTGCACAATTAGTGCCTGACTAAATACTTACTTACCCCACTGGATAGTTTATTCAAAGAAGTAAAGTACTTAAGTATTTAAAAAGCGCACTGTCCTTTAGGGATGGAGGGTTAAACTCAACTGCACAGAGGGCTAAATCTCAAACCAGACCTTTGGTTGCGGGCCGAACAAGATCAATATTTATTGAATACACTTAAACTTGCCTTTTAAAAAAAAAGATGTGAGTTTAAAAATTGTATACAGATAATGCTACAAGACATAAGACCAATTTAGTTTGATGACAAGGGCCAGTGACATACGGCAGAGCGTGGCAGCAGAATGCCAGAAGAACATGGCGCCGATCCAAGAAGGGATTCCAAGTTGAAAAATAATTAAACAATCCTCAACCTATGATTTTTAATAAAAATGATCAATGGTGTGACAATTCATGTATTTTTTTCAAATCAATCAATTTCTTTTTTTTTACTTGATGAAAGTTTTTGTGTACCACTGGGAGGCACCAAATATTATATACTGCCCTTGTAGGTAACAGAAAATAGCAACTGGGTCAGAAGACAATAGAACATAACAAAACAGAAAAGTGGAACAAAATCAGACTAAGTAGTCTTTGTTTCAGCGTATTCAGGCAAAATAAAAGACGTGATAAAAATAAAACATGCCCAAACCGTCAGAAATATTCTGTTTGAAGGCACCTTTTCAATTGCTAAAAATAGTGGCCGGGTCGAGCATAATTCAGCGTCTGCTTTCGAAATAACAGCCACAATTTCTTCCAAACGTTAACTTTTCCATGATGAAAGCCAATAATCACTCACGGACAAAAGCAGGCCTGACAGCCATGAACGCAAGGATGTCAACTTGTGTTTGTACCTGAAAATAAACCCATGCTGCCAAATTTACACATTCTGGAAGACTTAAAAGGAAACTTTGTAATTATTGTGATGGGAAAAATTCAGAATGATGCAACATAAGCTGGAAATCGTTGAACAATCGTGCCTAGAGGACCACAGAGAGTGACGATCCCGAGAGATCTGCGAATCTCATCTTTACTACCCAAAATGTAAAGCATTGAATTAAATATGCACTTTTTTCATTCCTGCTGTGAACTATTTTTCATGTGTGGCTTTAAAAAGGTGGAAAAACACATTTTGGGCAGATGCAACCTTGTAATATTTGTGCCTCATCCATGCACAACAAAACATTTCTGTCAGACCACCTATGGAGCTGTGTTCATGTGTAGAAAATCAATGAGCGTGCTTTCGACTACTGTACTTGCGTTTTCCTGTGTGTCTGTGTGTGCGTTCTTCCAAAATTGAGGCTTCCTCTGTTGTTCACTCCTACAGCGCAGCCTGAAGGCAATATTCATCAGTGCCTCTATGTTATTCCAAGTGTAAATGTGGACACATTATGCCGTTCACTGCTATAATGTTGGCTTTAAATCTTTTGCAATTGACTTATTTGGCTGAAGGTATGCAAGGTAGGTTGGATTGACACATAACTGACATGGAGCTTTTTTTTTTTTTTAAGATCCATACTTTACTTAAAAGGGCATTGTGTATTATTTAGTATCACAAAGTGGTAAAAAAAAAAACTTCATTTAACTCAAAACCAATATTTAATTAAATAATAAGCAAACATAAATTAACTATGATATATCCATCCATTCATTATCTGCACCGCTTATCCTCAGTAGGGTCGCGGGGGTGCTGGAGCCCACCACAGGTGTCTTTTGGCAGTGGGCGGGGGACACCCTGAACTGTTTGCCAGCCAGTCGCAAGGCACACAGAGATGGACAACTCACTCGCTCATTCTCACCGAGGGACAATTTGGACCGGCCAATTAACCTGACATGTATGTTTTTGGAATGTAGGAGGAAACCGTAGTGCCTGTAGAAAACCCACCCAAGCACTGAGAGAACATGCAAAAACCATGATTCCATGACCTCAGAACTGCGCTGCCGTCCTGGCCAACTATCATATAATTGTGTAATATTTTAAATACTTGTAGGTCAAGAAATTCATATTTATTATAACCAAGCATAATGGCCCTGGATTGCCTGGAGATACTTCTTGAGCAAGGTTGTTGGGGCCGTGGTTTGTTGAAAAAGCGCCAAAGAGCAGTATCACTGCATCAAACTCCAGAGCTGCTTGTACACAAAAGCAGATTTTTCTTAAGTTTGACGATTTTAGTACGGATGCCTTGCCAATAAACCTATCTTAAAACAGGAGGCCTAAAGAACAACTGTGTACATTTTCACGGAAATCGGTTCATAGGTGCCTATAAGCCACTTACAAACACACACACACATGCATGCAAAATGCAATTTATAAATTAGTTTAGATTAGATAGATAGCTAACATGAGGCTCATTTAAGGAGCTAACATGATTGGCCACCATCTTGTTGCTTGGGATACCTCCAATAACCAAACCCTTATGAAAGGCTGGGCAGAAAAATGAGACATGGAATTTTGCATTTTGGTCATTTTTAATCACTGCAGTTTGTATTCTTCCTTGTGCTTTGTTGCACTTCTTTTCAGTTGCACTACACAATACAGGGACTTTTATCGGTAACTGTCTCTTTAAGGGGGAGATGTTGCTTTTTTCCTCATATGAAAGCATCAGGACTAGTTTTTGTAAAATAAGAAAATGTATGCAATCTAATAATCTATTATCTATTTGATATATTTCTTGTTTTAAGTTTTTCAGCATTGAATCACTTGTTCTCTATTGCACCACATGCTACAGCAACACCGAGTGGTCAACAATTACACAGTGTTCCTTTAACTGATGTCATTGACTCATCGACTGCTTTTGACGAGGCATATAATAAATAACTTGCTGTCCTTTGATTTCCACACCCTTTACTGCAGATCTGCTTTTGTAACCGAAGATATTTAAGAAAAAGAAAGGGCTCAGGGGACGACGTTTAGGGCCTCCTCTGAATGCAACTCCCTGTCCTCCTTGCAAGTTCAAAATCCATTGATGTATTCTCTCCTTATTTTGAATGGACACAAGTTTAAATTGATTAATTATTCATTGATATGTTTCAAAAATAGATCAACATTTTTTCTCTGGAAGACATGTATGATAAGTCATATAAAAGATCAGGAAATGTGTTGGCTTGAAGGTCACGTGTCTTGATTAGTAGCAGGAACCACGTATTGTGATATGCGTTAAACTGTGAGGTTGTTGTCAATACCTAACCAACACACATACACCAGTACGCTTTAACTCAATGTTAATGCTTTAACCTTTGACAGCATTCATTCTTTTTACAATGACTATTTTCAAAACATTATATTTAAGCTTTCTCTACAAAACAAACACCGATATCCCACTGTTATTTGATGCTAAGAGTGAATCTTCCTCCTCCAAACCTCACATGCAGGACAAAAGGTGGTCCTAAAATTATATTATTAAGCACTGCATTCACAGCACTAGTTCATTTTTCTCCTCCCCCTGTTGCTGTCCTCGCGTTAGAAATGTTTTCGTTTGCCAATAAAAGCATCATGCAGTTTCATACGCGGCAAATTTGCAAGTGAATTGCAGTGCTCAATATTGCCTCTGATGGTAATCAGGAAAGCACAGAGAAAACCAGCGTCGCTCCAATATCATGTGTGATTGTCCTGAATGTTATCTGATAGAGATGTTGGAAATAGACGCAACACAGTATGGGGACTAAATGCCACGCTGCACGGCCATATGGGTAGCGATAGGATGCAGACATATGAAACAGCAGGAACAAATTATGGTTAAATTATAGCCACCGCGTTGCTTGCATGTGAGAGCATAAGCAAATAGGACAAGCATATGGTGTGGAATAACTTAGGAGTGTGTGTTGTATGGTTAAATTGTTTGTAAGGGAACCAATATGTGTGTATCCGTTGTCAGTGAATGTCATATATATTTTCTTCCTCTTGCTCGGTGTCATCTTATCTTCCCCCCAATCAAGCCTCCATTTCACATTTCATTTTTGTCTCTGCTGCCTCAGCCTATTATTTCTCCCATTTGTATCCCCACCCAATCTCCGCTCTCCTTTTTTTACAGGCATTTGATTTCCCGCAAATCATATATCAGTCTAATCCAATTCCATTTTAGAATTTTGCATGACATATAGTTTGATGTAGCGAAAATACAAATCCTCGGTGAACACACCTTCGCTTTAGCGTTTTACCTATCAATAAGTTATATTGCTTTGAACACTCATGATCGAATTCTTAAAATGCAGGCAATGTTTTTGACGATTAGCATAATGACATAATGAAAACAAGTGACAGGAGAGGATAAAAAAATAGGAACAAGCTACCAGTAAATTGTTATTCTAGCTGCTCCTTTTTCACATGTTCTAAATCCTGTGGCATATGACATACCTGTCAACCTGTACGGTTTTGCCGTACAAAGTACGTTTATCATGCATTTTAAGACGTGTACGACGTGCGAGAAAATCTGCACGGAAAAACACAAATTTGTCAACTATGGGTACCATCCGGTATCACGAAACGGCAAATCAATCAAGTCAAACGAGTTCACCGCGGAAGCCTCTATCTTGGTATCGTTTTTTTTTGTTGCAAAAGAAGGGAGCGGTTTGATGTAGTGAAAGGATGTCCGTCGCTTTTTAGAGAACCTGCTTTTTCGGCCTCAACTCATTAAAGAGAGCCGGCTTTCAAACGGCTAACTTGTTTGATGCATTATTATTACGAATTATTATGTTGTATAAAGAAGTTAAGAAAAAAAGGAAGTATAAAATGAGAAAATGAAAAAAAAAACAGGTTTGTGGTTATCCCTTTAATCAGTATATTACCAACAATAATTAATGCAGAAAATGAATTCATTATTTGAATAAGAAAATGTATTATTTTACTTAATTATATTTGCATGTATTTTTCCTTCTACAGTGAACGTCCAAGCTACTTAATTTCTTAACTTTTTTTATAATAAACCTCATTCATGTCGAGTAACTCAGGATCTCACAACAAAATGTTAATTAACGATGTATATGATATAACGAAACATACAATATGACATGTTAAACTACATTAAAAAAACATGTTTGAAAAAAAAATATGGTGTAAGATTATTTTGTATTTTGTAAGCCGTGGAGGTTGACATGTATGCATATGTAACAGTTCTGCTAAACTCTGAATAAAATACCTTGTCAAGATCTGATGTCTAAATACAATGCTAACTATTAGCGTAAACGAGGACAACATTATTTTTCACTACAGAAAAAGAACATACCACTTGTCATAGAAGAAGATGCTAGTTTGAGAGGACATTGATAATTTTTTATGTAGACCAGGAGTGCCAAAGTCAAATGGATGGAGGGCCAAACAAAATAATAAGTAACACGCGAAGGGCGTACTGATTTTTCATTCTTTTTTTATTCAAGTTATGCATGAAGTCTATTGGAGCTAATTGAAGCTCCTAAAAAGTAACAAATATTGTCAAATGTGATCAGATAAATAAAGCAATAATTTCTAAGCCTCTGTCAGTAGTCTTCCTTTTTACTAGGCACAAAGAGACACATTTCCTTGATCCGAAAATCTAAAAAACATGAAAGACGCTGCTTATCCCACTTGTTAATGTGCTAATTAAAGCTAACAACCCCAGAAGCCAAGAGCTATTAAGAACGTCTAAAATATTTTCAACTGAAGTAATGCTAGTTGCTAAAGTTGGGCAAAAGACAATACAAGTACAAAATATAACAGCTAAAGCTAAATATATTTGTTTGGTTTTTTTTTGAAGGGGGGTTGCCGATTTTTGATAGTCTTTAGGAGACTAAAGCCCGCAATTCCAAAAGTAAATGTCGAGCGCCAGGGAGGTAATCGGTACCAATGTTGTAAGTCTTAGGTATGAATCAACCAAGCTTTCAACCTGTGGCCTCCCCATCCCGGGGCAGGCGCCCGTATCAAAGGCCACCAAGTTGGTCTAAAACTTAACATGTGCTTTCTACTTAAAATAAGATTGAAATTATATTGTTGGTGCATTAAATCTAAATTTTCCATTTTTTAAATCGAATGATGTAATACAGAGGGTGCCTCAGCGGTGCTAGCTGCTATTTTCCAGTTGCCAAAATTTGTTATTTTAGGAAAAAAGTGGGTTAAATTGACTTCAAAGAAAGAGAAAAAAATAGCTATTTTTGATCAATCACTCAAATTGAATAATCATTTAAAAAATAGTTGGATTAAAACACAATACCATTACTACTACTACAACTACTAATGATAATATTGTTATTATTATTAATATTATTATTGTTATTATTATTATTATTATTACTATTATTATTAATAATAATTATTATTATTATTGTTATTATTATTATTATTATGATTATTAGCAATATAATCATCATCATCATCATAATAATAATAATAATAATATGATTCTTGGTGTATGACACAATAATGATTTAAGTACTTCTCTGAGGGCCGTGGAGAATCTTCTCACAGGCCACATTTGGCAAGAAGAAACTTTCCACACAATACTTTTACCAAATAGGTCCAAACTAATCAGGTTAAAGTTTTAATTCTCAAAAAAAAAAACTAAGCCTTTATGAAGGCCTTAAGGGAGGTCAGCAATTCCATGCCCTCCGATTGGTCCAGAGCTAAACAAGTGGGATTTCCTTACAGGACAGTTGCGAACTGTGATGATCTTTATAAAATAAGATTTAACTTTTTGTGCATTGACACTAGTGAATCAGTCCATATCTGTTTCTGCTTTGATTTATTTCTGTCTTCTGTTTTTTTAGTCAATTGTATGTTTACTTTTATTTCGGTTGTGATTTACAGTGGCTTGCGAAACTATTTGGCCCCATTGAACTTTGTTATATTTTGCCATATTTGCCAAACTGTAATTTCTTGTGAAGAATCATCAATAAGTTACTTTATTGACGTCAGTTATAAGGAGGAGTATTAACACGGCTTACCATAATTTTTACACTTACCGTATTTTTTTTTAACAGACCCGTTTCCTTGTGTTGCTAGCGTGTTCCTAGTAGCGTTTTGCTACCCTTCACAGACACGGTTTGGGATGAAAGTTATAATATTATTATCAAAGCTTTGAAAACTCTCTCGGTGTACCGTCTTTCTTTGTAAATATGTGTAACCATGTATAATATGTATTTGCAACTGCATATTTTTGTAATGTATTTATTTCAGAGACTTATTCTGATATGTTTTCCACGGGCGAATCAAAAAGAAGGGGCAAATACAACGGGGGCTGATGGGAAGTGGAGTAAAGGTGAGACGCGTTTGTAGACGCAGCGGACAATAGTGGATATATATTTTTCCCACCCTTACCTTTGGAAATATATTTTTTTTTTCCTTGGATTTTTTTCAATGGAGGTCTGCGTCATATGTTAACTACCGGTATCATTTTACTTTTGAATTGCTGGCTGTTGATTTGGACGGTGTACTTCGTATTCAGAGCTTGCTCTGTCCACTCCACGCATCAGCCCGGTATTGCAGTACCTCCGGGAACGGTGCATTCGCAATGATCGCAGCAAGGCTTTAGGGCTAGGACCTAAGCTTGGCCTTTTGGCTGAGAGTAAGAGTCCCGGCTCCTTGGCTTTGTAGCGTATTATGAACTGACCGATAACGGAAAATGGATAATTAATAAAGAAAATAGAACAATAACCCTTAAAAAATCCCTCCCCACGCCAATTGTAAAATTCAAACTGTGTTGACATGTGTCGGACACTCTTAGAGATCGTTTCTATAGTTTTTGATCCATGATCATGTGACCGTCATTTTTGCAATCCGGAAATGGAATAAGAACTTGCTCTGTCCACTGCATGCATCGGCCCGGTATTGCAGTACCTCCGGGAACGGTGCAATCGCAGTGATCGCAGCAAGGCTTTAAGGCTAGAACGTCAGCTTGGCCTTTTGGCTGAGAGTAAAAGTCCCGGCTCCTGGACTTTGTAGCGTATTATGAACTGACCGATAACGGACAATGGATAATGAATAAAAAAGATAGAACAATTGCGGGACTCAAAGTCGGGTCTGGGTTAACTTCGTAATTGTGTTACATGTTTTAATATGGGCGCATGCGGCTTATATACAGGTGCGGCTTGTGTAAGCACAGAGGGGGTTATACTCCTAAAATGTGGTGGCTGCGGCTTATAATCAGGTGCGCTCTAAAGTCCGGAATTTACAGTAGATGTTTGATAAACCAAAAAAAAAAAAAAACATAAAATAAAGCAAAAAGGATGAATCTTCAACTTCTGAGCTGTTTAGGTTAAACTGTTTGCAGGTCACCTGTGTTGCTGCCACAGTTTTTCTATTCAGCTGTGTACAAAAATGCTTTCACCACTTAGCACAATGCATTGCTTCTGAGATGCGAATTTGGAAATAATTTGCTAATTTAAAACAAAGAAGAACACAATGTTCTCTATTTTGTCATTTATCTGATTTCATATCGTTTGATGCATTTTCATCCATGTTTTCAAACAACATATCCCACCACTTACCAACAGTGTTGGGACTAACACTTTTACCCAAACATCTAGCCTGGAGAAGGATGGAGTCGCTAGACTGCACTTGCCCAAGACACAGGAAGTGAAGCTCCGATGACCCTGTTGGTTAAGGTATCAGTGAGCTTTGAATTTGGGGGTTAACTGAATTACTTCTTAAATGAAGTAACTGTAAATAATTGCTTGTTTTTCAGTTGTGCGCCCAACATTGCCTACCAATGAAATTATATATATGCAATTATATGCATACCGGAAATATACAAATCCTTTTTTGGATGTATTTTCACTTTGAATTTTGATGAATGATTTCTACATCATGCGCACTCCCACTCTTCTTTGAAATCACAAAAAGTCGTCGTTACGGTACTTTATTATGGTTGGCGTGTTTTCAGAGCATTAAGCAGCTTGCTAATCACCGTGCCTTGTGGTCATTCCACTGTCTGGATTGTTTTTAGTCCAGATGGTATCTTATTTTATTTTCCTCTACTTTTCAGCACATAGACCTTATGGCAACATGACTGATCTGAATCTAGTAAATGGGGCTTGGAGCTCCAGCTGTTGGCTAGAGAAAGACGTACACAAAGTCCACTTACATTGTCCCTGAGAAAAATAAGACATGGCCATTGTCACTATATTATTGTCAGAATACAGATCGGGCCTCACCCAGCAATATTGTAAATCCTTCCCGAAAGCAGACACACACAAACTTGATGAAACCATATGAGAGCACAGCTGGGTGAGTGTCTTTTCATATCAAGTAGACAGATTTTCCCATCTGAGGTTGAGTTCAACCTTATATAAATAACTTTGCATAATGATAAAAATTGTGCCCTAAATTATTCTTGACACTAATTATTGATATGATAGAAATAAGCTTTGATGCAAGTTGGTGTGTCTAGCTGCATGTGCACTTCCTCAGTCTTGTTGAACTAGTTCCTAAAACAAATGATGTCTTCTACAATAATTTAAATCTTGATCCGAAGTCAGTTGGATTTTAAACTGCTTTCTATTCATGTGTTAAATCAGGTTTCAAAGTTTTGACTCAAGGCTTACCGCATTTGGGCTACAAACTTTGATGCCTTTTTGATTGAACAAAAATTTAAGTTTTGTCTCTTTATTGACTTATTAGGTAAGTCACTTTGACTCTTGGGGTAAATACTTGAATTTGAAAATATTATTTATGCATTTTCTGCCCTAAATTATCATTGCAGCCTTCAGTATGTCAAGCTGCTTGAGTAGCGTGTGCACATACGTGCATTTCCTAGATGCATCCGAATAAACTCTTCTTTTTTAATCTATTTTGGGGTTTAATTGGGGTTCAGAATGTACTTGCTACACTAACAGAAAACAGCAAGCATAAGCATGAAATCACTCTACACCCCTCCCTCTCCCCTTACCTTTTTCCTAATGTGTTGTAAGTTCCGAACAGCTGTGATAAACGCAAGATATAGCATATAGGCGATGTGTCAAGTCAAGTCATTTTTATTTTTATAGCCCTAAATCCCGAAGAGTCTCGAAGGGCTTCACAGATTATTACACTATATTACACAGACTATTTTTCAGAATATTATTATACATTCCCCTGCTCTGGAGCCGACGAGAAGAGTAGGTTATTCATATGCTATAGAGTAGAAGTGAGTTTTAAGCTTAGATTTAAACATTTCCACTGAGGTTGCAGATCGGATCTCAGGGGGAAGAGCATTCCAGAGCACCGGTGCCCGGATGGAGAACGCTCTCGAACCAGCAGAACACTTCTTTGCTCTTGGGATCACCAGAAGACCGGTACTCTCAGAACATAGGCTTCGGACTGGGACATAGGGGGAAATCAGATCTGAAAGATAAGAGGGAGTAAGTCCATGTATGATTTTGTATAATACTAAGAGAACCTTGAAATCACGTCTAAGATTAACTGGGAGCCAGTGCAGGTTAGCCAAAATTGGTGTGATGTGATCAGACTTTTTTGTCCTAGTTAAAAGCCTCGCTGCGGCGTTTTGTACCAGCTGAAGATACTTGATTCTAGACTTACAGTAATCGAGACGGGAAGTAACAAACGCATGAATTATAATTTCCGCATCCGACTGAGGCAGTATAGGACGAATTTTAGCAATGTTACGAAGATGGAAGAAAGCGGTTTTAGTAATTTTTTTTACATGCGTTTCAAAAAATAGATCAGGGTCAAATATGACACCTAAATTTTTAACTGAGTCACTCTGTGTGATGTGACATTTGTCAATGTTCACAGCAGTTTTTGAGAATAAGTCACGGCATTCAGATGGACCAATGACTAACATTTCGGTCTTTTTAGAGTTAAGACGCAAAATATTGAGTGACAGCCACTCTTTTATCTCAATGAGGCAGGCCTCCAAATTTCCACAGTTTAGTGTGGCAGATTCCTCCAACGGACGATATAGTTGAGTGTCGTCTGCGTAGCAGTGGAAACTGATATTGTACTTGCGAATAATATCACCTAATGGAAGCATGTAAATGCTGAAAAGAAGGGGGCCAAGCACTGAACCCTGCGGAACACCACAGGTAACACTAAATGGCTCAGATGTAATTTCGCCATATTTAACACAGTGCGTCCTATCTGAGAGGTAGGATCTGAACCATGAGAGGACGATTCCTGAGAGACCAATCCATTTTTCCAACCGTTCTAGTAGGAAATTATGGTGAAAGTGATGAAGCGCCAGAATCCATTGCCAGTAGGAGATCATTTGTTACCTTGATCAGAGCTGTCGCAGTAGAGTGGTTAGCCCTGAATCCTGATTGCATAGATTCAAAAAGGTTATTCTCGGATATTAAATCATTCAGCTGCTGTGCCACTACTTTTTCAAGTACTTTAGAAAGGAAAGGTAGGTTTGACACAGGTCTATAATTACATAAGATTACTGGATCAAGGTTGGGTCGTTTCAGTCTGGGTTTAATAACGGCGGACTTAAAAGCTGCTGGAACTACACCTGAGGAGAGTGATATGTTTATAATATTTAGAACTGAAAGTCCAAGGACGCCAAAAAGACCTTAAATAAGTGATCCTGGGAGCGGGTCGAACTGGCAAGTTGTCGGTTTGGCCGCATTCACCACCTGTTTGAGATCATCAAGTGAAAGTTCACTAAAACTGGACAAATTCCCTGGACAGCCACCCTGTCGTGCATCTGTAGATGTCAGCCCTTAATATGTGTTGTATTAATAATGTCTCTAGCAATTTCTTCCTGTATGCATTGAATCCTCTTAGTAAAGAAAACCATTAAGTCATGAGCAGAGTGGGTCGAACTATCTGGGATAGTCTGTTGCCTTGTAAGCGATGCTGCAGTGTCAAAAAGGACTTTGGGATTGTTCGTTTGTGACGCAATCACCTTCGAAAGGTAGGCCGATTTTGCAGAGGCAAAATTTGTGTAAACAAATAGATGAAAAATACTGCTTAAACTCACTTGGGGATTATTAACATATAATTAATAGATGAAATATTTTACCTTCAAAATTTAAGAACCTCTCAAATGACACAGCCCACCTTTAAACATTGGACGGTTAAGAGTTTAGTTTTATGCTTTCAAGATTAAACGCTTAAGGGAGCTTGAACTTGTGTCAAAGCAAGTAAGATTTAAAGCTGTTTTAACTCGTACGTTTAATAAGTGATAAAGCTAATTTGACTCCTAAGTCAAACTTTATATTTTCTCCTGAGCTAAATCAAGTTTGCCCAAAATCTACTTTTGACAGTTTTCAAAGTTATTTTTCATGTGGTCAAAATGTATAGCTTCAAAGCTGATTTTACTGTTAAATCATTGTTTTAAAGCAACTTAATTCGGAACGCAGCATTGACTTGAAGCATTAACTTATAAAATGTTTTGTTTTCACACAAATCTTCAGGCAAATCGGTTTCAAATAATAAAACAATGTTTAATGCCAGAAACAAGTACAGACAAATAGAACATCTATTTTGAAATTATGTTATTTTGTGAATTTAATATAATTTCAACCTAGCAGTAATTTCAAGATGGGAAAGGAGCAGGAGTACCACTTAATGTTCTTTTTATCATGAACCATGAACTTATGCAATATCATTCAATATTCCAACTAGCAGTGAAATTGGTTTCTTGTTTAGAAATTGAGAATTGTTGAGTACATGTTGAGGCATTGTAAACATTGTTCATGCTTTTAAAGTACAACTGCTGTTGCACTCTGTTGCTTTAGTTTGAAACAGAGCGTGGTTTGGCATTGGACTTCTCAAATAAAGAGTAACGTCCTTGAAAAACACATTGCTTGGATGGCAGCATATGTTGTTTCAACACCTGATGGTACCTTTCAGGACAAATAGAGTGATGAAAATAGGGCTTTCTTTCCTCTGCGTGTTTGTTTTGTATCCAGGTTTGCTTTACAGACCCTGCCCTATTACGAACAGATGATCGTTTGTAAGTTGAATTTCTTCTTAAGTTGCTTCAATGCTATATGTTGTATGTTTAAGGTTTATATAAGTATGTTTAATGCTTTTATAAGTAACCTGTACTGTTTTGTACTAAAAAATTGACATTTCATAAAATAATATGCTGTATAAAGACAAATAAAGTTACGTTTAACTTACTTTTGGAAGAGGAGCTTCAAGAGTTAGACAACTTCCTCCTCCGTGGTAGAAAGTGGCCAAAAAAAGCGATTTTCTTAACCGCATCAAGCTTTCTTATTCCACTTTTATTTCAAAAGAAACAGCTCGCTTCTTCTTTACAATTTACACCAACCATATTGAATGGATTCACAGTAGAATAAACAATAAAAATGCCGAAGTTACAGTATGATACAGTATGGTATGTTTACACACGAACTAGAAAGAGGAAGCCAGATTTCTTCTTTGGGGGTGGATGCAGGGTGAGTTATCACAGCGCCACACGCCAGTAGCGGCAGAAATAAGCACTACAGTACTGTCCTGTACTTAGAAAAAGGTGCCCATAATACAAAATCTAACTCACAGCAATGTCAAGATATTTTTTGACATCCCCAAAAAAATGATCCTATTTACCGTTTTTTTTGTAAATGGAATGGTCGTAAGTAGTGGAGCGTCCGTATATGCAAGATGAGCAGTTTCTTCGAAGTTTTTATGACAGAAAATTATTCGTGCAAATAAGCTGTACGCAGTCCAAACGGTTGACCAATACTTTTGTACTGAAAGGGTAGACTTTGAGTTAAAACATAACTAAGACAGTAGAACCAGAAAAAGGCGACTTTATTCAAACAGAAACTGAAGTAAGGCCAAGCCTCATCATTTATGATTATTTAAATTGTTTCGGCCAAAGCTGAAGCAATGGAAAAGCCTTAGAAAACTAACTAAAAAAATGAATACGACATAAAAGAAAGAATCATACAAACATCACTAAATAAAGGCAATTATACATTTTAATATTGCAACTGGTGCTTTTATTTACACAAATATTAAAGAACTAGAAATTATTGTGACACAAAATAGGTCTTTTTTTCATGCAGTTTTAAGTAGAGACTGATTATTCTTGCTTAGGTATTTATTTTAGGAGCTGTCTATTATTTTTTCCATGATTCAAAAATATTTTTCATTTAAGTACCTGTTATAGATCTCAGTGACAACCCAGGAAAATAGTCCTCATCTCAGTATTACTAAGCTTTTTAGCAAAAAGCGATGAAGGATTTAATCTTAATGGTTGATGAATGATGCTTTTATATAGAAATATTAAATGATAACGCAGTTTTGAATGAATTAGTGTGATTTCATTCAGATAAATGGTGCAATATTCATTGCAAAATGTATATATATTTTAAATAAACAAACGCTTTCAAGTGGGTACACGTAAAGCCACATTGACCACATCACAAAGTCAAAGAACATTTTTTAATCATTCATTCACCTAAGCAGTTTCATTACTTGCGTTTATTTGTTGTGTACATGCGAAGTTGTAGTTCCTCAATATTAATCATATGTATTTTTCTTTTTGAAACGTCAATATAACCGAGGTAAAATAAATTGTATTTAGGTAAAAATAAACATAGGGGAAAGGGGATTAAAAAGAGATGATTTACCTACCCTGATATAATTTCAGCTTTTGTCACGTTGGATAATTCAAATCATCTTATTGTAAGTCAGTACGTTAAAAACAAGGATTTATTCAGGCTGCAGCTTCATAACCGCTGCAAATGAGTTGAATAATTGTATTTTAAGAGATTGCAAAGCTCGTTTAAGTGAAAATCCTCAGTTGAAATTTAAACAAGGAGTATAAAAAAATATCTATTAAGCAAGTTCAACAATGACGCAGGAAACTCTTTGATAAGTAAAACAAACATGCAAATTAAACGATCTCGGTACCAGCTCGGTAGCCTAGATAGTAGGGCGCCCGCTTCGAGACTGGGAGGTCGCTGGTTCAAGCCTCGGCCGAGTCAGACCTAAGACTTACAACATTGGTACCCATTGCCTCCCTGCTTGGCGCTCGGCATTAAGGGTTGGAATTGGGGGGTTTGCTCACCTAATGACTCCCAACACAGCAGTTGGGTCCAAAAAACCCGGCGCCGATCGAAGGCGACGAGTCACGTCGATAGCTTCGCGTGACAAAATGATTTCCGGTAGATATCATGTTGATGGTTGATACTGGCTGAATAATAAATAAAATAAAAAATCTGTCACTACGCAAAAATACAGCTCTTTATTTTATGGGGGTGCATTTACTGAACTCAAATATGGAAAAAAAAAAATCACACACACATTCTGCCACAAACACACTGCTTATATTCTTTTGAAACACAGATTTCTAAGGGGCAGTGATATAAAACAGGTATGCAGGGATGCCATCTTTTAGGGTAGCCCATAGTCTTTACTCTGAGTAACTCTGTCGTTTTCCACACAGAGAGGGAATATAGTAGCATCCATCGGAGTAATTGCCTGCATGCTTGTGTATGAAACTGGAAAGAAAAATGCGCGACTGTCCATGTGTGTGTTGCCTTCAGCACCTCTAGACTGAACTGATGAGCTCATTACTTTTGCTCCCAGAACCCCCTACTGTCTCTAAAACCGCAACACACAGCGGAGCTCCGCATGTGTGCTTTCCAGTGTGTGAATTTGTGTGCTTGCCTACATTTGTGTGTGAGTTTGTCAGCATGGCCTTTACTTTGGAGTCATGCCTCTGAACTATTTATTGTAAACGCAAAAGGCCTCGACAGAGATGTGAGAGGAAAGTGAGCAGGTGAAAGGTGAGGTTATCTATAGTGAGAGTTGAAGGGAGATGACTAAACCGATTGCATCATTTTGAAAAGGAAATATTGCATGACAACATTTAGAAGGAGTACAGTATGTGATTGACAATAAGTCATTTATGAATAGAGATGATCTATCTTTCAATTAAATGGCTAAAGTATATATATATATATATATATATATATATATATATATATATATATATATATATATATATATATATATATATATATATATATATATATTCCCCCTGGAGCTCAGTGTATCGAATCTAAAATCACACATTGTCGCATCATTGCTTCTTTTTTTTAAAGTAAATGTATGCGCGTTTTGCACTTCAATGTATATCTTTATAATGTTTGGGCTATTGCCGTGCATCTTTGACTCATGCTGGTTCAAGCAGCCAGGAAACCCACAGAGGTGAACAATAGATGTCACATTGTGATACCTGATTTCATTCTTATCAATTCAGCATTCTGAGACAGAAAACGCAAAATAAATTAGCTGGAAGGGAATGGAGTCCAGGGGGATGGCGGACAACTGGGAAGATAGTGAAACGGAGAAGCCTGGAGGGTTGGAGCAAAAGGGAAGGAAACAGAGGCCAGAACCAGAGGCCTGAGGGGAAGGCGAAGGCGGAGAAGGAGCACAACGAGAAAGGTGGAGGAGAGGGTGTCACTGGGGGCATCGGGGCCTGGCCGACCCAAGCCGCAGCCAACAGGCAAGGAGAAGCAGGCCCCCCGCAGAGGCGCCTCCCTGCCAGACCAGGGTAGCGACCCGGACACCCCAGCAACCTCTCAGTCATCGGAAGAATAGAGGCGGGGAAGAGCCACTCATGGCGGGCCACAGGTGACCGTCACTGAAGGATTCACCTAGCATGCAGTAGACGTATTGTGTTGCAGTTGATCTTGAAGGTTGCCTTTTGGATCCTGACAGAAGAAAATATCTATTTAGACATTGCTAAACCGCAAGAGTACTGATAATGAGTTAGGGAATGTAGTGATGCTCAATATGCAGATATACCTAAGTTGTCATGTTTTTATGTGCTTCGATATCCATGGATCATGTAAATCTAAATTTGGGTATTTTCAGATTTTTTAATCTGGGATTATCTCCATTGATAAAAGATTTACAAGAAATTCTAACCATTAATTAATGTTCAATATGTGTTTAATTTTCCAGTTAACAAGGATTGTTTTTTGGCAATAGCGAGAGCTACCAGAATGGACGCGATCTGCTTATATGGTATACTAGTTGACGATAAATCACAGAGTAAATAGAGTTGGGGAACCAAGGGATCCTGTAATCCAAGATACTCGAAATCTTTCTTATAACTTGTCCAGACGTCCCTGACTGGTGTACAGAGCCCTAAAGCGTGATAGTATGTGTTTACAGTACACTGGAGACAGGTGTCCGCGTTTTTTCAACATATATTGAATATAATATACTTGATACCCAATGGGTTGTAAATTAGTTTGTTTTGTCATTCTGCATGTATTATCGCATAATTTGATCCAAAAATCTTGTCCTAGGGATATAGCTAAGTCAGTTTCCCATTTTAGAATGGGTAAAAGCATTGGGTTTTTTTACCGAGCTCAATGATACAAGATACTATGCTATGATCTGGTGGCGGGGGAAGCAGGAAACAAGGAGGGAACGTAAAAAAAGATCAATTGACAACATTGTGAAAGGTTCATTATTTCTTCACTTTGCTATTATTCAAATTTTTGTATTCTTGCTAATAAGAATTCTTGAGCCTCAATCTACCCTTTGGTTGCAAGGTGTTTCAATTGAAATGAGTGACTGCTATATTGTATGTTTTCACATATCTGCCTTATTAGATGGAATATTACTTCTAAAGCAATAAATTGGGAGCAGAGCTAGTGTGTACGTTATACTTTATCTTTATTTTTTCATTACACACGGGTTGTATTAACAAGCTTACTTTTTATCCTCACAGGCACGGGTTTAATTACATTTGGAGAAACATTACCATCAGCCATGGAGCTGAATATGTAATGATGGCTTTTTTGATTAAAACTAAAGTTTCTGTTTTGACTGAGTTTTTTTTTTTCATTACTTGATATCTGGTTTCTGACTGGAGGATGCAATGCATTTTTCAATAACCTCATATTCATATAGAAGGTTAAGCTCGCCAAATCCAAGATGGTGAATATTTAGCAAGCAAAATGTCATCCAGGAATATGGCATTAACCTTTTGATATTGAAGCAGTCATTATGCAAGTTATCAACATCCAACAATTCATGATATTGGAACTCTGGTGTAGTTGAACATATTAATATATATTTGCAATATGGTACTGACCATAATTTGCCTGAAAAATCATAGAATAATTGTAAACATGATAACAATAGTGTAAAAACTCAACTCAAGATGAAATCTTGCATGAATCACTAATATAAATAATAAAAACTATGTCCTATCTTCTAAAATAGGAAAACGTAACACAAAATGTAGTATCTTGGTTAACTTGTCTAACTATGAATCAACAATTGTGTTTAATACCGTACATGTAGGATAACATAACCGACATTTGTTTTGAGAACTGTTGGAGAGTAGAAATGATTGTTAACTTTTGCTAATGTTAATCCACTTCTTTGCACTGTTCACACTGAATCTTTACATTGTTGTCAAAAATAAGTTAATTGTACCAGTTTAATTTTTAATACATTTCTAAAGAATTTAAATTGACCATAGCTCACCTTTGAGTAGGCAGTAGCTTGCACTTGCCAAGAAGAAGTGCAAGCACACCAATGTATTTCGGGATTTTTTGAAGCAATCCAAGCGCCATGAGGTGTTGTTCATTTGCAAGAATTATCATAATTGCAGAATTGTGTTTTTCAACATTTTGTTAAACCTTTTCACTCGATGACCAACTAACACTAGATGGCGCCATATGCTTCAAGCTAACCCAGTTGTATGTTGCATCTTTGCAGACCAATTGGTATAATTTGTGCAAATTAATAATAATAATAATAATTTCCTTTGTATTGTCATTCTTTGTAACAATGTACACAGAACGAAATGTCGATACACCTGACCCGTTGTAGCGAGTCGATGCAGCCGCAGCCAACAGAGGGCGCCGCCATTATACCAATTAGGTATGACTCGGCCGAGGCGTGAACCAGCGACCTCCCAGTCTCAAAGCGGGCACACTACCATCTATGTCATCAGAATCTCACATTGCTTTGTTAGGGAGCATCTAAATAACTTTTGTTCGGACTACTGTGTTGTTCTTTCCTATTTTTAAGCCTAGTCCCACTTTGATCTACATTTTTTTTCTTTATTATTTATCAGCCTTAATTAGTTACTAGTGTCCCATTTTTCATAAACACAACTTTATAGATTAGTTTAAACGTACACATAATTCCAACTTTATTGAGTACTTGTTTGTCTATCAATTATTATAAAATAAAATGCTAATATGGTACAATTAACGCACCTGAATTAGCATGTAGCCACCTTCAGAATAATAGCTGAATATATAATTTGTCATCCTTTCTCCTGATAAAACTGAAACTGATAAAAAAAATGTGTTGCTTCGAATGATAGGACAAACGTAATAGAAATCTAACACTTTTGACGCCTTTTCAATTAATCTATGAAATATATATTCAATTATTGATTATGAAATAATTTTACCACATTATTTGCTGAATTATTTTCTTCTGATTAGTTTTTGATGGGAGCAACACGGCAGATGAGTGGTTCTGAGGTCATGGGATCGAATCCTCCTGTGCGTTTACATGTTCTCCCCGTGCTTGCGTGGATTTCCTGCGGGCACTTCGGTTTCCTCCCATATTTCAAAAACATGCATGCTAGGTTAATTGGCCGGTCCAAATTGTCCCTGAATGAGCGGGTGAGTTGTCTGTCCCTGTGTGCCTTGCGACTGGCTAGTAACCAGTTCAGGGTGTCCCCTGCTCACTGCTCGAAGATAGTTGGGATGGGCTCCAGCACTCCCGCGACCCTACTGAGGATATGTTGTGCAGATAATGGATGGATGGATAGTTTTTGATATTGAGTCTGAGACATGAAGAGCAAAAAAAGGACCAGAAGACCAAACATAATGAGGATGCTCCTTGGATCATTCCACAGGTAAAACAGTTCACAAGAAACAATTGCTTATGTTTTTAAAAGCAGCCTCCCAAGGAGACCTTAACCTCTTTTATCTTTTTGCCAGAAATGTACACGTATTCTAAATTCGTCACTTAAATAATAACACTTCCAAAAGCACTATTCCTAAATACAATTGAAACTGTTCTTTGAGTTCTGACTGTGAATATTGATACAGTAGATGAATAATCCACACTGTATTTTTAGGAATATTCCCCCAACAAGAGACTGACTTACTTGATGAATGTAAAGTACTGTAAAGTCAATGTCAAGTTTTGCATAAAAGTAATTTCTTGAGGCCCGGTCACACGTCCTTTCACGGGTGTATCGTGGCTGAATCACGGCCAGAAATTTCTGCCCGTGAAGCAGACGCTGTTGGACGCTTTGAGATCGCGATACAGACGCGATACAGCCGTGCTTTACACGCGGTAAGAAATTCACACGCAGTTGGTCGTGCGAAAAAGTTTTGCGCTGCTTAAAAAATTTAGACCACGGGTAACCGCGGGCGGCACAGGGATGCAGCCGCGGTTACCCGCGACAAGGACGCGGAACAGTCGCCGGCCAATTTTGCACATTTTCCACCACGGGCACGCGATACAGACGAGAAAGGCTGTGTGACCGAGCCTTTAGTGACAGATTTGTATGTAATACAAATTTTGAAATAGCATACATTTTACGATGCAGAATGTCAATATAGTGCATTGACTTCAAGTATAATCCAGAGCACAAAACAATGACAAGATTAAACAATATTTCCACTGCTCCCAAGTACTAAATAAAAAACATTAAGTCATTAAGTAAAATAGTTGTGAGTGTTTCAACAGTTTTTTTGAAGCACCGCATGATACATTTATTCCAAGCCTTGTAAAATAAATTAGCTCTTGACAAGACAAAAAAGAAGGCGGAAAAGACGACGTCTGCCCACATTTATGTAATGACAATACATGCGTATTTAGGGTATTTACAAAAATAGATTTCTTAAATTGATGCTTGATTAAGAAAATAATATGAGTCATGTTATTGGAAAATACATTACATTTAAATTAAACTTCTCCATTAGAGTTGCTTCTAATTTGAATACATGACTCCATCTAAAACCACCGTCTAGGCAGAAAAAAACACAAACTAGAGTAAATGTCACCAGGTCTGTAGTTCAGAAGAGCTGAGCACTACCAATCAACAGAAACCTTGGGTCACCAAATCTGGAGGCTTGCCTTACTGAGATTCAAAGTTGGATGCCACTCAATTTTTTGCCCCTTGACGCAGAAAAAACTGAAATGTTGGTTATTGGTCTTTGTCATTGTAGTGAGTTGTTTTCAAACACTGCCCTGAACCTAGACAAATCTAATATCACCCACAGTGACTCGATCAAGAATCTAGGTGTGATGTTTGATACTAATCTGTTGTTTCAGTTACACATGAAAAATATTACTAGAATAGCTTTCTTCCACCTTTGTAATTTTGCGAAGATTCGTTCGATGCTGTCCCAATCAGATGCAGATGTTTTAATTAATGCCTTTATTACTTCTCGGCTTGATTACTGTAATGTACTGCTTTCTGGTCTCCCGATGTCTAGCATCAAAAGTTTTCAGCTGGTTCAGAATGCAGCAGCTAAACTCCTGTATTGGCCAACTTGCATTGGCTCCCAGTCCACTTAAGATGTGACTTTAAGGTTCTCTTATTAACATATAAATGTTTGCATAGACTTGCACCCTCTTATCTCTCTGATTTGATTTCCCCCTATGTTCCTGCACGGAGCCTCCGTTCTTAAAATACCAGTCTTCTCGTGACTCCGAGAGCCAAGAAGAAGTCTGCAGGCTCGGGAGCGTTCTCCATCCGGGCCCCGGTGCTGTGGAAAGATCTGCAACCTCAGTGGAAGTTTTCAAATCTAGACTTAAGACACACTTCCATTCAAAAGCTTATGATTGATGCCCACCTCATATTTTGTATTGTTCTGTCTTTTTCCGACTGCCTGGCTGGTGGTGATAGGAGGAAGAAGGACGATTTGAGATGAGTCTGCGGACCTGTGTCTGACCTGAAGCATGTCATTGCCTGCATCGACCAGCCGGCAGAGATGGGAAGCTGCGTTGTTGCTGTTATCGACTTTTTGGACTATTTTACAGGCTTGAGGCATCGTTGCTGTCATGCACTTTACGGACAAATTTCAACATGTTACCTAGTGTCTTTTTTTATTGATGTTTACTATGTTTGTGTACAGTGACTCAATGCTAAATCTATTCCACCCTAGTCATCCTGGAAGGGGGATTACAACTTGTGAGACCCCTTCTCAAGGTTTCTTTTTTCCTCACGCTGAGGTTTTGAGTTTTTCCTTCCCTACATGTTGGTTTAAGATCAGGCGATGGTGTAATTGTAACCCCTGTGCAGTCCTTTGAGACATTTTTGTAATCAAGGGCTATAAAAATAAATGTGACTTGACTTGACTTGACCAACACCTGATGAATCTAATGCTTGGAATCAAAGGCCCAAAAAAGTAAATAGACTTATAGTTCACTATTAAAAGGGGGTAAAAGAATGAGTACATTATAAACACAAAAACACACACACACACACAAAAACTTCATTTTTTTTTTGTCCAGTCTTCTAGAACAACATATTTGCAAAGAAAATATGACTCATGGTCTCATTTGTCAGTTCAAAACTATGTGGAGTGTAAAAAAAAAACGTACTTTCAAAAATATTTTGTTTGTTTTCTAAATTGTTTCTCAATTGTTTATCAAAGATTTTTTTTTTTGCGTGTTTTTTTCCTAAATATGACAACATAATTGTGTCATTGCTCTGTAAAAACAAAAAACTGCTTTTTTTTTCTTGGGCAGATTAAAAACATTTTAGACAAATCTTTGTTTTCACAGTAGTTGGCATTAAAGGGCTAGTGAATAAGGGTCTGGTTTCAGGGCAGACAAGGCAGCATCAGGCCACTGAAGTTTTCTATTATCATCATCATCCGAGTTCCCACAAAACCAAATGATTTGTTTGAATATCCAAAAAACAAAAAAACAGACAGAGCATGTGGAATCTAATAGTACAGTACAAGAAATTACTTTTGAACCACTCATGGAAGTATGGGTTATGTTAATGGTTCACGGATCTCTTTACCACCCGTGTTGTCGGGGCGCCACTGAGGACCCAAATCTGAACAGATCTCTCTGATGACGGTCACTGATATTTTGTAAAATGTGTGCAAATTAAAACGCATTTACACAGAACCTGATCAAATAAACATTCAAATCTGAAACAATAGATACATTTATGAAACACATTTCATATACAATATGTATTTGCCCATTCTGTTTTGAGGAATCATTTGAGATTCCTATCTGGACCACTGCTTTCCAAACTGCATTTAGACCATTGTGGCTTTGTAGCGTAAAGAACCAGACCATGAATTGAGGCATAAATCAATCAATTACTGACTAAAATGGACATTTATGCTGTTCTATTGATCTCTGCAGAGCATTCGACACTATAAAAACTATTGCTTGCTTCCCTGCAAACACTGGCCATCATGTCTGTTGGGCGTCCCTCCAGACTCATTGTAACACGCTAACTTCATGACCAAGAGCATTTAGGTTCTGTCTGTTCCTGCTCATTGATCCTGTGCGAGTGTGCATGAACGTGTTTGGATGTGTTGAGAGTCCTGCAGCATGAGTTTGGTCAGTTGCTGCTCTCTGTCAGTTGCATTAACAACAGTCCCGATAGTATAATGCTGCAAAACTGGGCTGCAGTGTAGGAACTGGCGTTTTCTTCCAATGAAAGCTACTCTGGCTCACTTGAAAGGCATCTATCACCATTACCTGTTATAATAGCACCAATATGAGTTCTAATTCCCTATGAATCGCCATTTATTGCACTGCTCCCCATTTAAAGTATGGCTTATAAATACGAAGTTTATAAAATTAACATTCCCTGGGACCCTTTCAAATTGGTCCAACTGGTCACACTATCTTGACAAGATTAGTGGGATACACAAATGTGAGATTGCCCTCACATATCGGTATTTTTGAATTTTATTTTATTTTATTTTTTTCTAAATTCTAATGTGAACTGTAATCCATTTGTGGCGGCACGTTCACTCAATCTGTATTTTTGGTTTCCAGCTGTAACTAGCTCATTTGATCACATTTTTGGTATGCTAATTTCCTCTCAGAATGAAATCAGATTGATATAACTTAAGCAAAACTTGGACTAACGCCATATTTTTGTGCGGATCATGTTAGGGACTGCGGGTGGTTCAGCAGTTGTTCTTGGACATCAGCATTATTAACGTGGAATATGCACATTGTTATCTAAAGTGTGTAAAAAATTTCAGCCAGTGACAGGACAACAAAAGACTGATGAAGCTGGATACAACAGGAGTTACTGAAAAGAGTGACTAGCTTTAGTTGATCAGATATGGTGTAAGTAGCTGACTTTGTTTGGCTAGCGGGAGAAGCTACTAGAAAATAAAAGATTGCAATAGAAAAACAGCATTTCTCATGTATCAGGACCATGAACTCAGCAATGTTTGCTTGCATGACCAACTGTAGAATCGGTGTGTCACTGAACAACAAAGCAAGCTTTATATAGACGGAGATGCTAACAATAAAAATAGCAGCTATCGGTGAGCCATACCCTTTAGCCAAGTGACTTAATTTTAATGGCAAGAGAAGAAACAGTGAGAAAAAAAGTCAACTGAGACAAGCGCCAGATGTACTCGGTGACTATCGAAACATGTTGACACAGTTGTAGAATGTAGGTGGCTGAACACCATCGGGATAAACTATCTTTGCAAAATATTTTTTGTGTTTCCATAGTAGCAAGATGTCAGCCAAATATGTTACTTCTTTAAAGGGCATATTAAGTTGTGTGATACTGTATAAAGAGACCCCTCGCTACTCTACACTTCAGTTATTGCTGATTCACTGCTTTGCGGATTTTGAATTGAATTGTCTTTATTGTCATTGATATCAACATATCGTGCATTGTGTTAGAGCAGACAGCCCACAGCAAAAGCTATCGCACAGTGAATGCTATCACGGGGGCAGGTAAGGGTGGGCCTTGTGTGTTGGGTGGCTTTAATAACAATAAAGAGCATCAATTCAAGTGTATTCCGAGTTATTATTTGTGTTTCTATAGTTATTTTGTTACAGTCGTATACACTCAGTCAGTAAAGACATAATCTTAAGGTAAGTTTGACCCTGGGGCCTCTCATGAAGTTGCAAGGCTACTACGCAGATTTTTACTTAACTGCAATAACCAGTGTCTTACTATAATTACACATTTCTAAGCAAATAAATTAACTGGGATTGGCAAACATTGGTATCGGCATGTTTGAGGGTACATTAACAGGAATCAGTCCCCTCCTAAAGTCCTTAGCTTTGCATTTTAACAAAATCAAGACATTTATATTTGTGTTCCTGATATTATTAAGAACAAATAATGCATATTGTAGTTTGTCTGTTCTTCCCTTCCGTTCACTTTTAAAATATACAAGGATGCACTTTGTGTGACTGCAGTTGTTTCCCAGAGTACAAACCGAAACCCTGACCACAAAACCTACATAAGTTTCACAGTCTTACAACTATGCCGGGAATACTTTAGACCGAAACATTTTGTATGGCTCCAAAAAACATTAACAATTTCTTGCACATGACAAGTGAATGTGCTCCAAAACAACACAGCAACATGAACAGAGACAACAATCGCAAAAATGCAAAACACTCAATTTAGAAATAAAAAAGATGGGCAGTGCTCAGAGTGAGTACTTAGTGTGCGGTGAAAGGTTGATGTCAGCAGGTAGCAGGGAGCCCGGTTATGAATGGACTTGAAGGTCAGGAGGGTCTAAACTGGCTACGGGAGCCAGGAGAGCTGTCAGAGGGTGGGTGTGATGTGTTTATTGGTTACCTAGAGTGAGTGTGGGTAAGAAGGCAGGCAGCGAATAAAAATGATGTCTGAGTAAAACAGAATGCCGTGCATTTGGCATCCGGGGTTAGAGTCCAGGATGCCAAGGCTGTGAATGAAGGTGCATATTGAGAACGCTGATAAGGAAGGAAATGTTCTGTTATTGGGGGAGTGGAAAATATTTTTGAAGGGGGGAAGGGAGGTTGAATTCAATGCTGTTTCTTTTTTTGATAAGTCTTTTTCTATACAGATTTATTTTGTGAGATAAGTGAGGTTGAGATTGGTAAGGAGCAGTGACGCGCAATCAGGGGGGAAGCTTATGCTGTGCCTGTCCTCTCACATGGAAAAATAAAGCTAAATATTTTTTAAATGGTCATATGTATTCAGTGTAAACATTTTTTAAATAAATGAACAGTGTTTATTTTCATTATACAGAAGTACCAAAAGATTGGAAGGCTTCTCTTTAGAGTAAATTAAGACAAAGGTAAAAAGCTCAAAGTGTAAAAATAAAACTACGTATTAAGGGTACTGATAAATATGATAAATATGTGAGTTCCTGAGGAGTGTATGTATCAGCATCAATAGTGGCAGTAGTATAAATTTAACTCATTTAACTTAGATAGATAGATAGATAGATAGATAGATAGATAGATAGATAGATAGATAGATAGATAGATAGATAGATAGATAGATAGATAGATAGATAGATAGATAGATAGATAGATAGATAGATAGATAGATAGATAGATAGATACTTTATTCATCCCCGTAGGGAAATTCACACTTCACAATTTGTTTGATTTTCTTGATCAAAATCAAAGACTTGTCACATTATATTATGAATATTACGAATACAATTAATATGTAACATATTACTGTGGTGAGCATCTGCAGATGCAAAGTGGGGCATGTAATTTTTTTGCCTCATGACAGAAGCAAAAGAGAGACCAAGAATTGTGATTTGGCGCACGCCTAAGGCCCAACCGATACGATTTGTGAAACTATTCACAAGCTGCCAGCAGGTCAAGCCATTCAGTAGTATTATTTTTTTGGGGCGTTGCATGGCGTTTTGTCTGCCCTTGTGTAAATACAGACTTGGTGGTGCCCATCTGTCTACAGGTTGTTCTTTTAGGGGTTGGTGTTTGCTCCACTACATGGTTACTTGTAGCAGGAGAAGCCTCCTGATCTTACTCTGATACAGCAGTTTCATCATGTGGTCTCCACTGTTGTCTGTGTAAAGCGTCCTCTTCCTCTACTGATACCGGATCCCAAGTACTTATTATTGTAATGCTTTTATTCAAAAGGCTCAGTATTTATTTTATTACTGTGCTGACCATCTGCCTGTAGATTGAGGCCCGTGATACTCTTGCCCATTGCATAGAGCGATAGTGAGACCACGGATTCTGATATGGCACAGTCCTAACCCCCAAACAATTGAAAAAGCATGCTAATAGCAACTCACGGTATCAAGTATGTTTTTGTCGCTGCATGGACTTTTATTCATAATGGAGGTTTATCTATCTATTGATGCTTTTATTCAAAATAAACAGCTTCTAAACTCCTTTGACAAGTTATGGTGAAACAATCAAACTTTTGTTTTCTATGTTACAGTTTGAATATTGTTTTCTTGCATTTCCAGTCAAATCATGAAAAAAATGTTGATTCCTTTCTTTGTAAATTAATAGTGCATTTTGCTGCTTGTTCACACACGAGTCGCAGGGGTCCTGGAGCTTATCCCAGCTGGCTTCAGGCGGTGGGCAGGGGACACCCTAGACAGGTTGCAAGCCATTTGCAGGGCATATGGAGAACACCCATTCACATGCTTTCTGGTTCCTAAGACGAATTGGACCTGCCAACCAACTGGCCATGCATGTTTTAAGGATGTGGGAAGAAACCAGGGTTCCTGGGGAGATAATGAATACTCCTCACGGAGAGGCCGAAGTTGGAATTGAACTCTGGAACTTTAGTGGCCATGCTTACCAGTCACCATTGTGTGACACATAGTTTAAACAGAAAAACCCGATTTCTTAGGGTAGTTTTGAACAAACAATTAGTTTTTGTCATTTTTTTTTTCTTTTTTTAGAGTATTTTCCAAATGTAATGTCAATGATAACAATGACAGTGTCTTCGATTTTGAAAAACCATTAAGATTTAAACACGCTAGAATGAAAACATGCACTGTTGTGATTACTTTCTGATATAGAGTAATCCACTGGCCGTATCGCACTTTATTTTTTGCATTTTCGCTACTTTGCAAATTTTTATCTTACATTTTGTTCTGTATTAATCAAAACAGTTGCCCCGTTCCGTCTATGCCTGTATCAGCCTATGCATCAATAGCGTTGGTTTCTATCGCTAATAAACGTGGACTTCTAGACATGCTAAAGCATTTGTGTCCCGGGCCACATCCGGCGTGCGTACAATTTTATTTGGCCCGATATTTTATATGCCGTATTTTCTGGACTATAAGGCACGTTTTTTTTTTCATAGTTTGGCCAGGGGGGCAACTTCTACTCCAAAGAGACTTACTGTATTTGTAAAATTATCAACACATTATACCGGGGTGTACTATCTAAAAGGTTATTTTCGCACTAAAAAGCAAGAGGGCATTCTAAGCTTGTGTTTCAATCATTTCACCCTTGCCGTGTGGAGCGGAAACATTTCCCCTTGGTGAAATGCTCCCCTTAGCATATGTCAATTGCGTTTTGGGGGAATTCTAATAGAACAATAAAGCATATAGATTTGCACCTTGTATAGAAATCACATTTGTGTACGTTTACTCAATATGACACCACATTTTCTTACGTATTGGGAAATAAATGTTTAGAAGATATTTTGTAATATTTAACCCGGTTTGAAGGGATTTCTAATTTATAAAAAACAACTGAACAGAGATGGCATCCTGAAAATGTATAGTCTGCAGATTACAAGCTGCAAATAGTGGAATATGCAGCCGAAAAGCAGAAAGCGGGGGTGACAATGAGTCTAAACTAAGTGACGTAGAAGTGTGAGGCAGACGCAGATGAAAATGTCATTGGATTTAGTGATTTGGAGTGAAAATGATAGTATGGTAACCATGTTATTTATGTTGGAATAATCTGAATAACTCTTAATACGTTATGCCGTTACTGAAATGAACAGGATGTCATACATGTGACGATTGTATACCGTACAAACTTATTCAGCCTGTTGTTCTCTTTTATTTTGAATTGCCTTTCAAGATGATATGTATCTTTTTAGTGTTGGTTCTCATTGAATAAAGTTCCTTTTAAAATGCAACTCACACTACAGTGGAATACTTTATGTTTTTTTTTTCCTTCTTAATTATGCATTTTTGCGTTGGTGCGACGTATATTGAGTTAGAGCCCGAAAAAAACAGTACATCTAATATAATGGCCCGGCCATATAAGACGCTGATAACTCTCAAACTACAGATCCCATAATGCAGCGCTTCAGCTGCCTTGCTGCCGGAAGACTTCCAGGAAATTGTCCTGCATCAATTAAGCTGGAGCCTGACAAGCGCAGCCCCTTTTAAAACTATCTACTGACAATCAACACATGGGCCAGTTTAAAATCAAGAATGACAGGTGCATTAACAGTGAGTTTTTAGTGTCAGCAGGCAGAGACATGACACCCAGGGATGAGCTTCTATCCATCACAATGTAATGGAAGGCTAAGCTGCATTATAACGGTGTGTGGCATATTGTGTCTAGAAAAAAAGCAGATGTTTGAAGATGTAAGTCTGAGTAGGATATACGGTAGCTGTTGTTTTAAAAAGTAAATATGTATAGTTTTGACAGGAGATAGTTTCATTGAAAGCCAATTCTTTAGGTTATTTAGTTTTAGTGTATTATTTTTATTTTATTTTATTTTATTATTATTAATAATAATAATTGGGGGCATGGCGCTGCCCCGAGACTGGGAGGTTGTGGTTCAAGCCTCGGCCGAATCATACCTAAAACTTAAACATTGGTACCCGTTGCCTTCCTGCTTGGCGTTCAGCAATAGGGGGTGGAATTGGGGGGTTTGGTCACCTAATGACTCCCAACACATCATTTGGGTTGAGCGAGGGGGCTGGGAATCCCTTCCTCTGAATCAATCTCCCAAAAAGAGTCAGAAATGACTCTAGCCACCTCCCACTAGGGGGATATGGCTGTGATATATATATATATATATATATATATATATATATATATATATATATATATATATATATATATATATATATATATATATAAATAAAAGACAGCAATGGCTCTAATCTCCAGTATTTCCTTACAAACAAGTTTTGGGGAAACTGTGTGTGTGTGCAAAGAATGAGAAAAGCCCTTAAGGGACACAAAACATGCATACCCTAGACCAGGGGTGTCAAACTCATTTTAACTTGGGGGCCACACGATAGAATAAACATTCTGTCAGGGGCCGGACTAGTATGATTAAAGAGAACGAAAAAGAGGGATAAAGAAATAAGAGAAAGGGAGGGAAAAGGAGAGAGGGTGGGACAAAGAAAGAAAAAGAGAGAGAGGGAGAGAGCATGAGAAACAAAAGATAAAAAGTCATGAGAGAGGGGGAAAAGAAAGGGAGTTCGATGATCACGCTTCAGAAGCTTGGCAATTTTAAGAGTGCTGCATCCCTCTGCAAGATATCTCACTATTTTTGACTTTTCAGAGCCTGTTAAGTCCCTCTTCTGACCCATTTTGCCAAAGGAAAGGAAGTTGCCTAATAATTATGCACACCTGATATAGGGTGTTGATGTCATTAGACCACACCCCTTCTCATTACAGAGATGCACATCACCTGATATGCTTAATTGGTAGTAGGCTTTCGAGCCTATACAGCTTGGAGTAAAACATGCATAAAGAGGATGATGTGGTCAAAATACTCATTTGCCTAATAATTCTGCACTCCCTGTATATATATATATATATATATATATATATATATATATATATATATATATATAATGCTTAAAAAAAAAAATTTTTTTTTTTTGGGGGGGGGAAATTATTTAAGTCTATTAAAATTGTTTTTTAGACCTGCAAAGCTCTGAACCCGCGAACGTGAAACCACAAAGTAGCGACGCCCCGTCAAAAATGCTTAATTTGATTTTTGTTTTTTAAAATTATTTTATTTTATTATTATTATTTTTTAGACCTGCGAAGCTCTGAACCCGCGAACATGGAACCACGAAGTAGCGACGCCCCTTCAAAAATGCTAAAAAAAAAAATGTATATATTTTATTGTTATTATTTTTTTAGGCCCGCGAAGCTCTGAACCCACGAACGTCGAAGCGCGGAGTAGCGAGGTCCCAACTGTACATGTCTATCCTGTTCAGCCCGTGGCCAAAGGTGTGGTTTGAGTTTTGGCACTTTTTTGCAACTGAGGTTGACACCTCTGTGCTAAAGGAAAGGTTAAGCATTTTTATGCCACACTTGTGTTTTCCCACTAACATCCACATGTTGGCAAACAAACATTCCAAAGTAAGGATAGTGTCCTGAAATCCTTCTCAATGCTATACAGTATAGAGGCAAAACTTTTTTCGAAATTGTAATTTCACAGTACAGAAGATATATTTATATCATAGAGTACAGTAGTTGTATCTGTTAAACAAATACTTGAGCCTGTAAATAGGGTTTGTTCTTTGTTATTATTGCACAATAGAGTATTTGAAAAATAAAGGGATGTTTTACTTCGCGATATTGACTGACACATACCATGTTTGGAGTGCAACCCCCGCACAAAACAAGGGATTACCTTCTATGAAATAGAAAACAGGCAGGAAGAAGATGAATGCAAGTGAATATAGAGTGCAGAAACTCAATAGTGCTCAGTTTCTTAAACTGCAAATTTGGGACTGCCTGACCCTAAACAACCTTTTAACAGTAGCCAGGAAGCAGGCTAGTTACCTCTGTAACATGTAGATTCTAATTTATATTGGTCTGTAGGGGAACGTCAGCAGACCCTTTCCTGCTCAGAAGGCCAAGCTGTAACAGATGTGCTATTGCTAAGGCAAAAATATGCAGTCACACACACACACACACACACACACACACACACACACACACACACACACACACACACACACACACACACACACACACACACACACACACACACACACACACACACACCGATTGTAAAAAAGGAAAAACCTTAAACACCAAATATTGAAGACTTTCTGAAACTAAATCCCCAGCAATAATAAAACACTGCAACAAAAGTCATGCCACCTGTCCTGCAAGTAATACCAGGTTTTCGTGAGACATTGAGAAAAGTGCATGCAGTCTGGCCTCACAACTGCTCGAGCTTCCCAGGCCTGCTTTTATTCATCTTGTGTACAATGGCGCCTTCTGATGGCTGATTGAAGAACACGTGATTTGTTGTTGGATTCTGTTATTTAACATCAATATCACAACATGTTGAACATAATTAAATCTATTATTGGTTGCACTTAGCTGGTTGTTATTTACTTATGTTAACATTGTTTTAGGTTGCCTGTTTGTAAAAACCCACCCAGGAAGAAAGTGTAATTTAGCAGTCATGCTTTTTGATGTCCAGAACTATTTTTTTGTGTCTGAGAAGTACAAAGAGCAACCAGATTGATAAACCTTTCTGAAATAACAGGTATTATCACATTATTTTTCAAGTATGTTTTACCTTTCTCCAAGATGACTTTGTCTTTGTCTTTGTGTGTTTGCCCATACCTCACACAAATAAGAGCAGTTCAATTACTGTGGAATGTAACCTGTGTTTCAGGTGGAAAATGATTGTTTTATCCATCCATCCATTATCAGCACAGCTTATCCTCAGTAGGGTTGCGGGGGTGCTGGAGCCCATATGATTGTTTTATTTCATCAATGTTTTATATTTAACTATGTGGTTTAAGAAATGGTTTAGATGAGCTAGAATTTGAAGCACATTTAGGTTAATTATTTTGTTATATTACAAAACTGATAACCAAGAATGCTATCACATGTGATAATGATGCCACCTGCAGGTGCAGACATTGCGAATGCGCCACACATGAACACACACAGACACACATACATCTACCCTTTTCTCTCCAGGCTGCAAAGGTAAGATGACCCTTCTGGTGTGTAACTTTGTGTGATAGCACTAACAGCACCTCGGGGGTAATAGAGAGGTTGTCGGTGTGCGTGTGTGTCGGTGTGCGATTGTCTCCGTGCGTGATATATGAGGGAATGTATTCACATGTTTGTGAGTGTGTGCCTTTTCATGCATCTCTTGGGGTAGCCCAGCAGAAGCCAGCTGTATATCACAGCTGTATCCCATGTGTAACTTCAAAGTGGCAACATGCATGGTTCAGGCTATTTATGACACAGTTACAGCAAGGACATGTGTGTTTACAGCGGCCTTTATATCACTGGGACATGAGCTAAGGTACTGCTCACCTTCCCATGCTCAGTACCATATTCATTCAATCTAACTTGCACAGTTTGTGGCTTCATCCATCTTCCCACTGATATGGTGAAAGTAGCCCTGTGCCTTTGGCAGAGAAGCACCCCTGTAAAATGAGGTTTCCACCTCTGTGCTTGGCGGTGGACACATTGTTCTCTGGGTCATTGGCACCATTTTTGTTCATCTAAACATGACCATTTTTAGGCAAAATAGTTCAATTTTCATCTCATGTGACCACAGAACCTTCTTCCAATAACTTTGTGTATCTCTTTGGTGAGCATTGGCATACTTTAGGTGAGCTGCCACATGTGCTTTCTTTAGCAGGGGTACCTTCCGGGTGCTGCAAGATTCTAAGCCTTTTCGGCAAAGTAGTGCCAATAGTCTTCCTGGTGACAGTGGTCCGAGCTGTCATGAGTTAATTCACCAATTCAAGTTGTTTCCAGAAGATTTTTCACAGTTCTCATGACCATTGTCACCCCACAAGAAGACATATTTTTTGGAGCACCAGGCGAAGGTCTATTGATGGTCATGTTATACTTCTTAAATATTTTCATAAATGGACCAACAGTTGTTACTTCTATTCCTAATAGCTTGCTAATGTTTTGAAGCCCATTCCAATTTTTTGCAGGTGAAGTCTTTGTTCTTACCCATCTGGAAGAGTTTGGAATACGTCTGATTGTTCAATTCTGTGAACAGGTGTCTTTAATCCACAAGATTGGTAAATAAGAGTGTTTTGAATTCAATTAACGGGTTGATTGGGAGTGTCCAACTGGTCTGTGGAGGCCAGAATTCCCAATAGATACTCAATGATCAAATATTTGTTTCCCTCAATGAAATTAGAATGAATTAAAATATATGTTTTGTCTTTTATTTATTTTTAGATGTTGTCCCTCCATGTTAGAATGCATCTATAATTAAAATTATGGAATCATCATCTCTTCATCAGTAGGCAAACCATCAATTTCAGCAAGGCATCAAAGATTTTTAGTTGATATGTTGAAATATAGTTACATAGGATAAATAATAACATAAGTAATACTTATGGGGGTTTTCTGCCAGCGATTTCGTTTAACTGTAAAAAAACAGTGGGAAAAGAGCAACAAAACACATGGGAATAATACAACTAGGAAAATCTTGAAAACGGTAAGCCAACCAAAACAGACTTACCAAAAACAGAAATATTTGGTCATTCTGCAATAAGAATGAAATCAATACAATTGCTTTTGGTGGCACAATGGATGACTGTTTAACATGTTCACGTCACCATTAATTGGTCCCGAGGTCACCTCTCTGTGTGGAGTTTATATGTTCTCCCCATGCCTGCATGGGTTTTTCCGGGGACTTTTGTTTCTTTCCACACCCTAAAAACATTCTAGGTTCTTTGGTTGGCAGGTCTAAATCATCTTTAGGAGGAAGAGAGCATACGAATGGTTGTGAGTCTACTGAATGTGTGCCCTGTGATTGATTGGCCTGATAGCAAATGGTAGCCCCTGCCCATTGCCCGAACAACTCTAATGGGGATAAGTGGTTCAATATACATTACTAAATGTTTCCTACAAGCATATGCTTGGGAAATGAATGAGTAGTACCTGTATTCTGTCTTTTGTGGTAGAATAAAAAATTCCCAATATGGAAAAATACACCTAATCACAGTTTTTGGGGTTATTTAATATACTTCCTTCAAGCATTAAGTCCCTTTTTTATCTTCCACACAGGTGTCTTTCCTATCTACGTCGGTTTGACAAAATAAGTTGCAGCGCAGCGGGAAGTGAAATACTGCTGGAGGCAGGTAAAGTGGCAGATGGAGAGAGCGGGTGCAAAAGTGCATCACATAATTGCACCTGACAGCAGAAACGATCGAGAAATATGTGACAGTGCGAGACGGCGAAGCGCATGACACATGTGAATCAAACTGGCCTCTTTGATGGTCTTAGACCAGTTTTGCTTCTTCTAGAGTTTTGTTCGTGCAAAATCCTGACACAAGTGTTATCTTGTCAAACAGAGTTGCCGGATACAACCGGAATGTTTGAGAGATCCAGTGGTCTCTGTGTAAAAGGAAGGAAAAGGAAAAGGAAGAAACAAAACAGAAACAATTGGAAACATTTGAAGATGTGTATTTTCTGAGAACCGCATACAATTGTATTCAAGATTCTGTTTCACGGAAGTATGGGTGGAAAATTTGAGCTCTTGTTGAAATTTGTGTCAATTAACATTGAAAAGTCCAAGAGTATTATAACGTGATGAATACAGACATTTGTTAGTTTTATGAATATTTGAACTTTTGAATTGTTCATAATTGAGACCAAAGTGTGAAGGGACTACATAAGAAAACTCTGTTGCTGGTTGGAAATTCAAGAATACTGACAGAGGCATAAGAAAATATGGTTTTATTTAACTGATCATATTTGTCTATATTTGTTAGGTTTTCAGTCACTTCAATTAGGTTTGCTAGACTACATGCAGTATTTTAAACATTTGCAATGTTTGATCAGGTTGTGGGTACACTTTTTATTTGGCCCTCGGTCCATTAGACTTTGACACCCTTGACCGAGCACAACAAAACCATTAAGGTTATAGTCAAAGGGGTTTGTATTTCCTTTCCATGTTTACATACAGGCATACATGAATGGGGAAGACGAATAGTAGGGTGGTCCTTATTTTTCGACTTTTAAAATTTCATGCTCTGACCCCTTGAATATGTTGCAATATATACAAAACGTAATTAGGCAAAGTTTCATCAAAATCAAAGGATATTTAGAGGTCGCTCAAGGCCTCTGAAATTTTGGTATGAAAAATAAGGATTTTTCGCACATTATATCAGACCTAGTGTACAAAGTTACTTGTAACTTTTCTTGTGTTACAATTATAAGCAATGGACTGAAATTGTATGTTCTAAAACGGCGTACACATAGGGTTAAGATTTCCGTTTTTTTCTCTAAAATTGCCAAAATTTTACCATTTTGGGAAATTTCAAAGTCGTTGAGCTACCTCTAAATATTATCCAAATTGTTCAAAATTGCACACAGTGTGTTTTTATCGATATAAGAACATATGCGGGGGGTCAGAGCCCAATATTTCAAAAAAAAAAAAATTCGACCCCCATTAAGGACCACCCTAACGAATAGTTGCTCCTTTTGCTTCTTGACTCGGCAAAGACAGCCATCTATCTGCTGGGCAAGAGCTGCATATAATCGAATCCTCTGTGGCTACTTAACCTGTCATTGCTGCTGTGCGCCATGTGGGAGGAACAGTTTCACCTTGTATTCACATATGTGTTACCGTCACAGACTTGTAAAAAATCCAATGCAGCAGGTCACCCAAGGGAGCATCAGATGCTGGAGCGTCACAAAGAATGTTCCAAACGGCTACATTTTACGGATAATTTCCATACAAACTGGCTTTGAAGTTTCGTTTTAAAACAAGTGCGGTGTTAAGAAATAAATAGTCTGTTGTTATATGTAAACGTTTGATGCATAAACGACATCTATTTGCATAACAACAACACTTGGGCTTCATCCTTTCTAATTGAGTTATCTTAACTGTTGGCATTTATTTTGATCAGCTCAATTACGCTCAAAATATTATATAAACGAAATAAAGCCTTCATGTATACCAGTGGTTGGCAACCACTGGGTCACAGACTGGTACTGGGCTATGTTTTTTTTTTTTTTTTTTTTTTTTGTAAAAGGCCGCAAAGAAAAAAAAAGTGGAGTTAAACATTATACCGAAGTGTTACAGTTGTATATAGTCGTCAAATATTGCTGACAACATTTGTTGAGGATATGATGCAATGGAAACCCAACCCGAACGGCGGCGGTGAGAGCTAAACACTAAACCATTAGGATTGCAGATGTAAAAGGAAAAGGCAATTCATATACATGCACATGCATATACAAAGACATTGTGTCACCTTTCTTGATTATTCGTGAATGGATTTTTAATGTTGGATATCTTAAACTTCTCTTGATATAGCATCCTCAAATATTTACCCTGAAACCCATTGAAATAGCGTTGTCTTGTTTGCAAAAAACTTTTTTGAAAAAACATCAAACATAAAAACATTGTTCCAGTGAACAGATCACATATTAACGTAATTTGTTAATCGTAAGATCACTCAAGAATAATCAATCGAGGCAAACTGGGCCAGTTACAAAAGGATGCATTATTTTGTGAGGGATTCTTTCCTCAAACTTATTTGAAAGCATTCAGTCGAACGAAAAACGGTGACTCCAATCACTAAACTGAAGTGATTTGTGAGCAATCCAGATCTTAATTGCAGTCAAGCTGTTATTTAGTGCACTTATCTAGAGAGCCATCGGTGTTAAATACAAGCACATCTGGAGGTCACAGTATTTGCATAAAAAATAAACAGTGAATATATTCAACGTATATATCCTTCTCTACACCATATAGTGCTGAAAGCTTAACAGCAGCTTTCCTCAAATGTATATACATTCCTGAATTTGTGAGAAGCACTGCTTTCCAGTCTTTTATATTAACCCATTCTCACTGGGATTCAATTACTAACGGCTTAAGTTTAAGCAAATGACAGTGTCTTGCTCAAGAGAATATCACCACGGAAGATGGAGCTGACAACTTTTAACACGAGAGTGGTATGAACTAGGTCAAATTTGCTGATAATATTTAAAAGAAAGCAGGTGTGACTCCATTGAAAAGAAAGTCTTCTGGATGACTGCCAAACCAGTAAAAAAAAATAAAAACACAGCTCACAACTCCAGCTTCCATTGACCTTCACCCACTCATTCCCTATATTCCGAGGTGGACTGATAGACTCCTATTTGGGCTTCCAGGCAAAAAACTGGACCGACTGCAATATTTGCTGAACTTAGCTATCAGAGTTCTTAGTTGAACTGAAACTTCTCTCACTCTGGAACACCGACAATATGGACTTTGAATCCATATCGTAAGCAGTGTGTGCTTGACCTTCTCATTGACAGTTCAACAACCACTATGTTATGTATTGATAACAGTTATTAATTTTCCCAATGCTTTTTATGCGATTCAGAAGAATGGTTAATAGTACATGAAGACTGTGTAATCTCCTTATTCCACCACCATACCCATGCCCCCCACTTTTCCAATTCCGTTCGCATTTTTAGTTGCCGTGTATATTAACATTGTAAAATAAAATTATGATTAAGAGTATGGGGCTGTTTATTGTTTTATCCTAACCAGTGTTGGGACCTGTCCTGGAACGCAAGTACTTTTTTTGGTAACATGTACCGTAAGTGTTATTTCCAAAATTGTTACTACTTGGTTCTGTCACTACGTTACTCTTCTTTATTGTAAACGTAGATCATTAATTATAGTGTTATCTTATTTTTGAGTAATCTTGCTTAAGTTACGTTGTCAAATGCACCTTTTGATAAGATGACGGCAGTTTCTGAAGGTTTCTAAAGTTTTCTGAAGACATTTTAAGGTTTCTGAAGATTTCTGAAGGATACAAAATAAAACTAAATACAGCTATGGTGGCGCCATCTCAAGCACACAATGCAGTCGTTATTCTTCATTGTTTATTTACTCAAATCTAAGCTGAATTTGCAACTATGAAATAACACACTGAAATCAGGGAGTCTGCTTACATGCTCATGTTTGGTTCTGTGTCACCAGTAGCGAATGATAGGCAGCATGCGCGAGGATGGGAGTGGCTTATACAGCAAACTAACAATGGAGCAAATATGACCAGATAATTTACGATAAAAGTGTTCTGAATTATCATCTTTTTTTAAATGTTGTTTGTAGTACAACATGCTTAGAGAAAAAAACAACAACAACATATTTTAAAGCACCCAGAAATGGAAAATGAGATCTTTGAGTTGTTTCAAAATTGATCTAAAATGTGTCTCACCTAACACTAACTTAACATTTTTTCAAATGAAGTAACTAGTCACTGTAACCTATTCCCTTTTTCAGTAACATGCTAAACTGGTCCTGACATTACTCGTTGAGTTTTAATGTGCCCGAGGCTCGGTGCACTTAATGGTGCAGCCCACCGTTGGGTAGCGAGCAAGACGAAAACAAAACTGAGGGGCGGGTGTGTGGGGGCAAAGTTGGTAAAAAGAAGAACCCTGGCAAAGGAAAGAAAACGATGCACTCTGGTTCCAAGGTAGCATTTCCTCGCCCTGGCACTCTCTCGATCTTTCCTACCATGTTCTCTGTTTCAGTCTCCCATGAAGCATATCAGTAAGCGCCTCAGCTGCTATCAAGGGAATTGAGGATGTGTTGAACAGTGGAAAAATGAAAACTCAGAAGATGCGATGAAGAAAAATGGAAAGTAGGTTGAATAATGTGCTAATGTGAGTATTGCTCATCTTGTCTTTGTGCGGATGGTGCTGAAACAACTACTGACAAATGTTCAACCGCATAATTCCCAGTTGTCAAATGTCAAAACAAAAAAAAACTATTTGGTCAATACAAATATCAATATTATCAATACAGAGCAAGTTTTTTGACCAATAAGGTTATCTTGGGATAGATAATGGCTTCCAATTTAACTAGCACTACAATAATGTTGTTACGGTAATATTATACTGTACATACATTATAACGTTCAAATTCAGTCCAAATGTGTTTGCACATTATTTGCATTGATGACTTTATTTTCACACGCTTAAACATTTGCATTTTTGCTACACGCCTGCTTTTTTTTTATCCGACTCCCGTTGTAGTAAAAATGTTTTTATTCATTTTTTTATTCATTTAAATTTTGCACTGTAAATATTTAATACATTTTAAACAGGTTTAGCGCCTAAAATCTCAGTGGTGTGTTTATTATGATTATAAACTAACATGATATAACCATGACATTTCCAGACGAAAGTATCGGATCTGTATCGTTACTACCCTGTACAGTATTTATTTTGATTGGATCATATTTATTTTGTTCTTGATTTATTTCAGAAGTCGTTTTGTCGTCTATTTTGTCATGCATGTTGTCGTATATTTTGGCACAACGAAATAATATTTAAATGAAGAGGCGGCCTATTTGCCTTAGCTTTTCAGCCACTTTGATTGCCACTTATTTGAATAGCATTTTGTTGTGACAACTAAAAAAATACACAACAAAATTCATTACAAAATACACCACAACATAAACGACAGAATGCACATTCTGTTTATCTTATATAGTTTGGTATTACGTGTTTTATATATGTGTTAATTTATTTAACCAGCATGTATTTGTAGGTATATACCTATTTGTACATATTTTGTCCACGTTGAGTAGGATTGATCCTCTATACACTGAATGATCTGGTAAACAGAATCCCACATTGGTCAACTTGAAAAGAAAACGTCTAGCTAAAGCTAGGTCTGACTTGAGGTGCAGGTGGTTTGAGCAGACTGATATCCCACTATCATCTGTGAGGTGGCATCAGAAATCATGTGCACATGTTTGAGTAATTGACAATTGGAAGAAAGTGAATTATTTAAAACAAATAATGTTTTTCGTAGCTCAGGCGGTAGAGCGCTCGTCTTGGGATCAAGAGATTGCAAGTTTGATTCCCGGCTCCTCCGTGTTATATGTCGAAGTGACACTTAATCCCTAATGCAACCCAATAAGCAGGTCGGCGCCTTGCATGGCTGCATGGCCGCTATTGATGTGTGAGTGTGTGTGTGATTGGGTAAGTGTGAAGCACATTGTAAAGCGCTTTAGGAGGTCTTCATTGACTTGAAAAGCGCTATATAAATGCAGGCCATTTACCATAGATGTCTTCCAATGTAGCTACTACATTGACTAGTAAGTGTCAAATGTATACATTGAAATAGTCACAAGTATTTTGCACTTACATCATCAAAGCCCAAACTACTATAAAGCTTCAAATGCAGACAACCTCACCCATGCCTAACATTCACGCTTCCATCGAACCCCAAGACGTCCCACATGCGCCTACTGTGAACTCATTAGTGTGCAATGTTGCTTCCATGTGTTGCTTGTGAATTTGTACAGCGTAATGGCAAACCACAAACCATAACATATCTGAGTGATTGGTGAGATTTGTCTGGGGAAGTTAATGGGCATGTATTGTCCTTTGTTTGATGCTCTGTGTATTTGTGTGTAGCTGTGCTTGCTATCAATTGCTTGCAAACATACAGGGGGAATGACTCTCCACAGGGCCACTTCTTCATCTCTCTCCTCTAGAGGGTGTGAGGTCGTGGCCTGGGAAAGATAATTGGAGGAGGTTGTACAGGAAGGCAGCTTATGTGGCTTATCACAAATCAAGACCGCAAACCTGTCATCGAACAAAGCTTGGCAACTGATGAAATCTAATTTAGGTAAAGACTCTTAGAGCTGGACTAAAAGGACTAATAATATGTTTGTGAGACACTTGCCTCGTATGTAGGACCAATTCTGCCTTGTGTAGAAATAAATGTAGAAAAAATACCCTACAAATATATGCCCAACAACCGAACACATGAATACATCACAAAAATGTATGGCCTAAACACAATATATCCATCTATTATGCATTTCTCATTTATTTAGTTTGTTATTTATATTTGTTTTTTTGGGCCGTGTATTTAATGTCGTGTTTTATTGTGTATTTTGCATGTATTTCGCAACAAAATGTTACGCAAGTGAGGAGGTGACCAATTTGCCTGACCGTTTTTCCTATTAAGTTGATCAGTGATGAACAAAAGGGCTTCTTCACTAGTCAAATATTAGGTAAAAAGCTCAGCCAGTTCAAACCCCCTCCCTCATTCAAATAACATTTGGTTCTGACAAAATACTCGACAACATATATAAAAAATAAAATTAAAAAAAATACACTACTAATAAATTGGCTACTATACTGATCAACGGATAGGTTGAAAAGCTCAGCCAGTTTGACCTGCCCTCCCATTGGATATTTTTTTTGATAAATAACACTACAAAATGTTATTCAAATTATGCAAAACGTTTTGGCAAAATAACTCATGTGGGAGAGGCAGGAACTGAGACAGAGGTGCAATTACGGTACTTGTTAATAAAAGAAGGAACAGTGTGAAAAACAAACATGGGTTAACAAAGCAATGAAATGTTCTAAAGAAACCAAACCTGACAAAGTTCAAATAAGAAAGAAAGATCAAAACTGGAAATGAAAAACGCAGGGCAGAAATTAACACAGAAACAAGAAACAGACAAACCTCGCATGGTGGTGGAAATTAAAATGACAACCAGGGTGACAATGGCAGAAAAAGAGAAAAATATTGACGAAAATCCAAAATCTCCATTAAAAGGGTTCAGGATATTGGGCACAGGTGTGTGATAACACACCTGTTTCCCAGTTCAAACCCTGATTGGGGCCCCCTGGTGGTAGGAGGTATATCAGACCCTACCGCGAAAAATAAAAAAAATAATAAACAGGAAAAAAAACATGACAAAATAAATTGGTTAAAGCACCAATCAACCAATAGTTAAAAGCTCAGTCAGTATGAGCCACCCTCCCATATGAATAGTATTCTGTTATAATAAAATACTTGACAAAATAAATGACAAAATAAATACTGAAAAAACAAATGAAGAAATGGATAAACTTATCAATAAATTGCACTTATCAGCATGTCATATATTTAAGAATTAGATTATTTGTTTTTGTATTATTTTATCTATTTGCCATATAGTTGTAGTTTTTTATTTTTTTATACAATATTCCTACTTATAGCTGGATTGGTCCTCCATTGTAGTTAGGCCTCTGATGTATTAGTATGGTCACATCTGCTTCTTCTTGTCTCATTAGTGTTTTTTGTTGTTGTGGTTCTTATTTTTGCTTTTTGTTTTCGATTTTTTGACAAAAAAAACAATGCCACTTGTATAGAGGCTTTGCTAAAACAGAAGTGTTCAATATTTTACATATAGTTTGAAAAATCCTATTTTATCAGATGATGTCTGAGACATATGGAGGACCAAAACAAAGCAAAAAAAAAAAAACACACAAAAAAACACGACTGAGTCAGGACGAAGCGTAGGTGACTGTACCAAAACTTCAGTAACATGACTACAGCACATGTGGGATTTTTGCAACTGTGCCAGGAGACATGAGGTTAGAGGTCACCTGGCAGGGAAAATAATTGCTCCGATGACAGACGGCAACGCCAGGCAACATGTATCCTCGTAGAAAGACGGACAGACAGAAAGACAGACAGACAGGCATAAACTAGGCAGTTAGTAAGTCCAGAGAGGCCAGAACAGCAGTGACCAGGTCAGATAGGATCTCTCATCAGCCGTATCGCTTATCCTCATTGGGGTCGCGGGGGGGCTGGAGCCCATCCCAGCCATCTCCGGGCAGTGGGCAGGGGACACCCTGAACTGGTTGCCAGCCAATCGCAGGGCACACAGGGACAGACAACTCATTCGCTCATTCACACCTAGGGACAATTTGGACCGGCCAATTCACCTGAAATGCATGTTTTTGGAACGTGGGAGGAAACCGGAGTGCCCGGAGGAAACCCACGCAAGCACGGGGAGAACATACAAACTCCGCAGATAGGATGTTGACAGCATATTGCTCACAAGGGGATGCAGTGTGCAAGGTCTACTCTGGGGTGAACTTTAAAGTAAATCAGAACCCCAGCCCACCCTTCAATAGTGTCTTGATTATGTTAACTGTAATGTTGTGTTAGACAAAAATAGGGGCTTTTTTTCTTTTTTTGTAGACAAATGAAACGTTTTTAATGCTTCAAAAATCCATATGTGTTGGCGTTTGGAGTTTGAATGTGTTTTATTTTGTCACAAAAGCATGTATTCAGTCAGTCCGATTCATAAGTCAATCCTTCCATCCGTCCGTTCATCCGTCTGCCTGCCCACCTACCTACCTACTTACCTAATCATCTATCTAATAATACATCTGGATATCTATCCCTCCATCCATCTGTCCATCTTTAAATCCATCCATCTATCTCTCCATCCATCCACATTCTACTCATGTCTGCTTTTCGTTTCAAATTTCGCACCTAGATTACAAAATATTGCATTCAACAATTTTACGTCAGACTTTGAAACAATTTTCTATTTCAAAAATAATGTTGAAAAAGTATCTTAAAAACTCTTATTTGGTTGGCAACCTGCTTAGGGTTTACCTGCCCATAATCAGGAGTCAGCTGTGATAATCTCCACATATTTTTAGGATGAACATTTGGAATATTAACATATGGAATACAATTTTGGATGATCGGGTCCAAGCTTTATTCTCTAGGGGCACACACGGAAAACAGAAGGCCCACTTCAATTAGTTTTTTTTTGTTTGTGTTTAACTAATTAAAGGCTGGGTGCGTGTGAACACAAACAAAATAGATCCTGTAGTCAGTTCAGGAAGCAACTAATATCCATATTAAAAGGGTTCATAAAATGGGCAGCAAATGACACCCAGGCCATTGATAAGACACCTTGTTTATTGCATCGACAATTAAAAATACACCAAATTTCCCAATTTGTTGAAAGGAAAACCATTGCAACGAAACATTACTGCATACTCTAATATGAGTGCATTACTGGATACTTTTGTTCTCTCTCTTCTTATACTGTAAATCAATCTAACATACATTCAATGTCAGTTTCCTGACCTTATTATCACCAACCTTTTTGTAAAATTCCTGGCTATTTGGTATCACTTCCATATGTGTTTTTGAAACGACAAATGCAATTAGATAAGTAAACCACTGCCACTTCTAATGTGTATTAGATTTAGAACACGTGATTAGATCTAGATTAGTATTATTTAGATTTAGATTAGTATTAGATTTAGATTAGAACACGCGCCGCCCGGTTTCCAACATGGCGGCGCGTGTTTACGTTGCGGCTAGTTGCTATCCGGCTATCCTACTATTTACCACTGTCCTCCTGCTTTCCATTTTGGATACATGCGTGGCCAATAAGACCTACAGCCGGGAGGAGCTCATCCGACTGGGTGGGCGTCTAAATTTCGACTTTTCGGGCACTTTCTATACCACCCATGACATCCCGAATGAGCTCCAAAGGGACTCGGGTTCGCCCTGCTTTCCCGCTCCACCGAAGAAAAAGAAAAATCGAAGACGAAGACGGCGCAAAGACAGAAAACAGAAGCGGGGATGTCGTGCAGGGAAGCGTGTGAAGTTGAAGGAGCAACGACATGAAGATCTGTCTAATCCAACCATAATTTCTTCGTCGATTCTGCGAGTCAACCGACGCCTGAAGCCCAACGCACACGAACGGCGACATCTTGTGACGATCTCTACAAAGACTACAGCTCAGTTAAATGATTCAAAGCTAAAATTTGGTCTTTTGAATGTTAGATCGCTTGCTCATAAAGCTTTACTTGTAGATAATATTATTCGCGATTTCAAACTTAACTATATCGGTCTTTGTGAAACTTGGTTACGCCCGGATGAGTATTTAGCGCTAAATTATGCTTCTCCCCCAGACTACGAGAGTAGCCATGTAGCACACACGTTGAAAAAGAGTGGCGGTGTCGCGCTCATTTCTGAAAAAACGCTCAAATTTACTCCTCGTACCTCTAATAATCACACGTCGTTCGAGGCTCTTGTTATGAGGTCCTCTCCATTGTCAATTTATGTGATAACTATCTATCGCGCACCAGGACCATACACAACTTTCTTAAACGAATTTGCTGAACTTTTGTCTGAACTAGTAACCTATGCAGACAAAATTATAATTATGGGGGACTTTAACATTCATATGAACTCCCCATTCAGTTCACTCTATGTTGCGTTTCAGTCTCTAATTGATGCATTTGGTTTTAATCAACTGGTTGATTTGTCAACCCATAAAGATGGAAACACGCTCGACTTGGTTCGAGGAGTTTCAACCTCAAACATGACGGTGCCATCTTGTACTACAGTTATCTCGGATCATTATTTTGTTACATTTGAGGTGCTAGCTAAATGTAGTACCAAAAAAACTGAAGGATTCACTGGACGGGCACAGTTTCTGAGCTCTCCGATATTCTTCCAGGAGCAGTTGCGTCCTTTCCTTCCTACATAGGCTCTATCGAATCACTCATAAATGAGTTCAATGCTACCCTGGCTCGTGCCCTGGATTCAGTAGCGCCCATCCGGCTTAAATCACGACCTAAAAGACGCACGCCTTGGTTTAATGATGAAACTAGATCCCTTAAACGAGAATGCAGGAAATCTGAAAGAAAATGGCGCGCTACCAAGCTTGAAGTTTTCCATCAAATCTGGTGTGATAGTTTGTTGAAGTATAAAGCGGCCCTGGCCTCTGCAAAATCAGCCTACCTTTCGAAGGTGATTGCGTCACAAAAGAACAATCCCAAGGTCCTTTTCGACACTGTAGCATCGCTTACAAGGCAACAGACTACCCCAGATAGCTCCACTCATTCTGCCCACGACATAATGGTCTTCTTTACGAAGAAGATCCAAAGCATACAGGAAGAAATCGCTAAAGACAGTATTAATTCAACACATACTAAAGCACTCAAATCTATAGATGCACGACATGGTGGCTGTCCAGGGATTTTCTCCCGTTTTAGTGAACTGTCACTCAATAATCTTAAACAGATGGTGAATACGGCCAAACCGACGACTTGCCAGTTCGACCCGCTTCCAGGTTCACTTATTAAAGGTCTCTTTGGCGTTCTTGCACCTTCAGTTCTAAATATTTTAAACATATCGCTCTCCTCAGGTGTAGTTCCAGCGGCTTTTAAGTCCGCGTCATTAAACCCATACTGAAACGACCCAACCTTGATCCAGAAAACTTATGTAATTATAGACCTGTGTCAAACCTACCGTTTCTTTCTAAAATACTTGAAAAAGTAGTGGCACAGCAGCTGAATGATTTCATGTCCGAGAACAATCTCTTTGAATCAATGCAATCAGGATTCAGGGCTAACCACTCTACTGAGACAGCTCTGATTAAGGTAACCAATGATCTCCTACGGCCAATGGACTCTGGCGCATCATCACTTTTGCTGCTGCTGGACCTTAGTGCTGCATTTGACACAGTGGACCATAATATCTTGTTAGAACGGTTGAAAAAATGGATTGGTCTCTCAGGAAACGTCCTCTTATGGTTCAGATCCTACCTCTCAGATAGGACACACTGCGTTAAATATGGCGAATTGATATCTGAGCCATTTAGTGTTACCTGTGGTGTTCCACAGGGTTCAGTACTTGGCCTCCTTCTTTTCAGCATTTACATGCTTCCATTAGGTGATATTATTCGCAAGTATAATATCAGTTTCCATTGCTACGCAGATGACACTCAACTCTATCTCCCGATGGAGGAATCTGCCACACTAAACTGTGGAAATTTGGATGCCTGCCTCACTGAGATAAAAGAGTGGATGTCACTCAATTTCCTGCGTCTTAACTCTGAAAAGACCGAAATGTTAGTTATTAGTCCATCTAAATGCCGTGACTTGTTCTCAAAAACTGAGAGTGACTCAGTCAAAAATCTAGGTGTCACATTTGACCCCGATCTGTCCTTTCAAACACACGTTAAGAATATTACTAGAACCGCTTTCTTCCATCTCCGTGACATTGCTAAAATTTGTCCTATACTTTCTCAGTCGGATGCGGAAATCATAATTCATGCGTTTGTTATCTCCCGTCTCAATTACTGTAATGCACTACTTTCTGGTCTTCCGATGACCAGACTCAAGAGTTTTCAGCTGGTACAAAATGCCGCAGCGAGGCTTTTAACTAGGACAAAAAAGTACGATCACATCACCCCAATTTTGGCTAACCTGCATTGGCTCCCTTTTAGCCTAAGAAGCGATTTTAAGGTTATCCTATTACTATACAAAATCATACATGGACTTTCCCCCTCATTTCTTTCAGATCTAATTTCCCCCTATGTCCCGGCCCGAAGCCTTCGTTCCGAGAGCTCCGGTTTCCTGGTGATCCCAAAAGCCAAGAAGTGTTCCGCTGGTTCGAGAGCGTTCTTCATCTGGGCACCGGTGTTGTGGAATGCTCTTCCCCCTGAGATCTGCAACCTCAGTGGAAATGTTTAAACCTAAGCTTAAAACTCACTTCTACTCTATAGCATACAAATAACCTAAACTTCTTAAATGTAATAACTTGTGAAGCCCTTTGAGACTATTTGTGATTAAGGGCTATACAAATAAAAATGACTTGACTTGACTATTAATGGGCACTAGTCATAAATGTATGGAAACCAAGAAAGCTCCCAAAACAGTCGATAGGCCTTTGAATAACTGTACGCGTGACGCTTTTTCTCCTTTTAATTAACTTTTTTTCTGGTACTAAAATTTAACAAGCATTGGCGCTAAAAATTAACCCATTATAGGCATAGCATAAAATGCATTATACGTCCTATCCCTTAAGGTCTATAAATGTCGTTTATGTAATGATTGTGCAGATGGAGTCAACAAATCTAGACGACTAATGCCAACTTGCTTATGGGCTGTACATAAGTTCAAAAAAAATGTTTGCAAAGAGAAGCGGTATGTGTGCTGCTGGTCCCGCAGGACAAGATTGAGACCAAATTACCTGTCACGATGTGACATCACCTACCCCCCAGCAGCACGCACAAAGGACAACCCATCTCGGGACAGAGGCTTATGTGAACTATCAGCTCAACACCGTTCTCTCCTTTCCGAGAGACTCAGCACAGTATTGAATACTAGGTGACTGCAATGTCTCCCTCTGGTGCTGGTAAATGTACTGTTGGATTATGCTCACATGCAGAATATGCACTGCCGTTTTTTTACTCGATATACGGAGTTGTGGCTCCTGGAGGACTATCAGCATTGTCAAGGAGAGTCAGTAAATTAGACCCTAAAGCAAACTCCTCAATTCTAGCCACTGACATATGTGTCATACCTGTCAACCTCAGCCATTTGCCCCCCTTGATTAATGATTGCAATTTCCCTTATTAAACAATTTACACACAACACAGCACCTACTTACCCACAGGAAGATACACGATGTACAATATAAACAAAGATCATTTGTGTAAACAAGTTAATCTTATTTACCAAACATTTGCTACTGTAGCGTGAAGGTTTTAGCAATCCACAACAATATTTGGATCTGTTTCCAGTGATTGAGAACATCCGGCATAGAGTCAAGACGGGCAAGACGGTATTCGTCCCCCCCAAGAAAAAAAAGTTTTAAAATGTATTTCTAAAAAAAACAAAAAGAAAAACAAATATTTTTGCTCAGTGCAATCAATTTGAAATTATAGAAGATCAAATCAGCCAATTGCTGATGTCAAAAGGTTGGCATGTATTTATAAGTTCAGGGTGTTGATTGTGTATATTTGGCATTAATATGATTAAATAACAGACTCAAAATCAATGCCATATAAGAATTGCTTTATAATATAGTGGGTTACATAAGTAGTTGAAATAGAAGTAAATTATCATCCTCGCTATCATCATCAGTGGAACATTGACTTGAACAGGTATTAATTGTTACGGAGCTTGGATATGTTCCTCACCCTGTCTTAGAAGAGAGCTGAGGAATATGGCCTAAACATCAACTCATGGTATATATTAAATCCCTTTATATAAAATAAGAAAAATACATACATTTCCAAAATCCCAGTGGTGCACCTCTAAACATCCTCTGTCAAATCTCCATATACGTTTTAGCACTGTGTTTCATCTAATACATTTAAAAGTAGTATCAGTATTGACTTCAGCTCCCAACAGGTTTGAGTCCCCCCTTAAAATTTAACCTTTATGAAGTCAATAGATTCCGCCAGAAACTTACATAAAAGGGCAAGTATTGGGAAGTTTTCTTTCACAGTCAATCCCAAGAGAGAATTGCACAAAAGTAAGGACTGTGCTTCGGTTGCTAGCTTAGAGGCCACAACGTATACATAACTGTCAACCTCAGCCTATTGCTCCCCTAATTAATGATTACAATTCCCCTATTAAAGTGATTATAAACTTTACAAACACAAAACCGAACCTATTTACCCACAGCAGGTTATATAAAACAAAATAGAATAAAAGCAAAGATTGTTTGTGTAAACCTCATGTCAATTTCATTATTGTATGTTTCCCGTTTAAAATCTCTAAAATATGTGTAATTTTAGTCACATGACTCTCTGATGTAACAATTTTATTTTGGGAGGGAAACCATTCAAGGAGAAGAAGAGTAAGTACCACTCTTCAACATACCTTTTTCGTTGTTTTTTTTTTTTTTTATGATTTACGGATGAGGGATAAAATGTCCACCCCATTATGTTTATATAGAGTTGAAACCAATATGTGAACACGACCACATATGAATACGACCACATATGAACACAGCAAACATCAGAATGTTTTTGAAACCAGAAAAGGCCCGACTCTTCCAAAAAGCTACTGCCCAATTACCCTAATTATTTATCTATCCATCTACCCTGGTCATATCCTTCGGGAAGGGTAACCGACAGCAAGACAAACATATACAAATATAAAGAGAGAAAAAAAAGAGTAAAAGTAGCAAAAAACACACACAATTTTTTGGGGACCATGGCCAACCCAAATGCCCAAACACCCAAACAAGTTAAGCTTCTCGGCACCTAAGTTGGTCATGCTTTCGTCCCACCAGATGAAACGGGACACAAGAAAGCAGCCATGTCACTCGGGTCAGGGTGACACAACACACTCTTCTGTTCAACAGCAGGGACCGACAGATTTCACTGGTTTACCCCTGCCGCATCATACAGGTGCCCTGTCCATCCCTTTGAACGCGTCCAAACATCCCACTAACTTTTCACAGCACCTCTCCACTCATTCCTATCACCAACAAGAGCTCTAGCTTCCACTAGATTTAGACCTCTTTCCTGCAGTGCACTTATAACACCATCCATCCACGTCAATCACGGCCTTCCTCTTGGTCCCCTTCCATTTCCTTCTGCTCTGTAGATCCTCTTCAACATTCGCTCCTCATCCATCCTCTCCATGTGTCCAAACCAACAGAGTACTCTTTTATCCACACGCTTGCTCAGTTCCACTACTACTCCAGTTCTGTCCCCCAATTTTACTGACTTATAAATTATAACCAAGGCGCACGAAGTTCCCCGAATATTTTAGGCTGTCTTTCTCAGAATGCTGAGTTTATTAGGATGAAGTTAGGTAACACACTGCTGCATCTAATATTCACCGTTGTGGGTTTCCTGTCTGTTTGAATCAGCTATGAGTCAAATATGCGCGTGAGTGCCCAGAGTATTATGAAGAGATAAACTGAAGAGCACAAATACACACAGATATACAAACAACACACACAGACACAGACACACACACTCACGCACACACTCGGAAATAGGAAAACATGAGAAATTATGCTATAATGGAAATTCCAGATCCGATACACTAATCTCAAGTCAAGTCAAGTCATGTTTATTTATATAGCCCTTAATCACAGAGAGTCTCAAAGGGCTGCACAGATCAAAGACTATTGCAAACTACAGACGTCATAATAGTCTGAATGGGTAGAACTATCTGGGATAATCTGTTGCCTTGTTAGCGATGCTACGGTGTCGAAAATGATTTTGGGGTTATTCTTTTGTGCCACAATCACCTCCAAAAAAAGGCTGACTTTGCAGAGGTCAGTGTTGCTTTATAATTTAACAAGTTGTCACACCAGGTTTGACTGAAAACCTCAACCTAGGTATTTTAGATTTCTTGCATTCGTGTTTAAGCGATCTAGTTTCATCAGTAAACCAAGGCGTGCGTCTTTTCGGACGTGATTTAAGCTGTATGGGCGCTACTGAAGCCAGGTAACTAGCCAGGGTAGCATTAAACTCATTCGTGAGTGAGTCAATAGAGCCTTTATATAAAGGAAACAACGCAACTACTCCTGAAAGAAGATCAAAGAGCTCAGAAACTATGCCAGTGCTTATATTGCGTCCGCTAAATCCTTCAGTTTTCTCAATACAACATTTAGCCAGCACCTCAAATGTATCTAAATAATGATCAGAAACAACGGTAGTACACTGTAACACAGTTTGAGGTTGATAATCCTTGAGTCAGAACCAAGTCTAGCGTGTTTCCATATTTATGAGTCGGCAAATCAATCAGTTGATTAAAACCCAATCTATCAATTACAGACCGAAACGCAACAGTAAGTGAACTGAGTGGGGAGTTAATATGAATGTTAAAGTCCCCCATAATCATTATTTTGTCTACATAGATTACTAGATCTGAACGTTTTGGTATGCACACTTGATGTTGACGCCGTCATTTACGGATGTTCCCGCTTGGGACTGAGTCTCAGCAGATACTGTATGCATGTAGAGATGGACACCGTTTCTCACAACAATAGTAGACAGTGAAATTCAATGACCATTATTTATATCAACATTGTTTGTCTTCATCGATTAATCTTTGCAGTACTAATATTTAAACACAAAAATGAAAATGAAATGATCTGCATTTATATAGCGCTTTTCAAGACAAGACTTCCCAAAGCGTTTTACAGTGTGCTTCACATTTTCCAATAGCGGCCGTGCAGCCATGTAAGGCGCTAACCTGCTTATTAGGGGTATTGGGGGTTCAGTGTCTTACCCAAGGACACTTTGACATGTAACACAGAGGAGCTGGGATTCGAACTGCGATCTCTTGATCCCAAGACGAGCGCTCTACCTCCTGAGCCACTGCCGCACCTGGATTTAGAGTCCTTGCTCATTCAGAGACAACATCAAAACAAAAACACCCGTTTTGTTTGTATTGGTATACTCAGCCTTAGAAAATGCACCTCATACCATTGCAAGATGGCGATTCACCTAAATGGCAGGATGGACCCTAGAGTGTGCAATTAGTCAGTGATTGACAATGAAAGAATAGTGTACGGTTAATCTCCATCGTAAGTGTGACCAGGGTGTAATAAAACAGGAAGAAGAGAAAAAAAAACTGGAGAAAAATGGTAATGCAGTTCAAGAGCAATCATTTGTTCGAGTGATTGCTTGGATGGGGAAAAATTCACTCTGACTATACGACATGTTCTTTTTTTTTCGACTGAGATGCATTAGCTTTGGCCCACAACTGATTTTCAATAGATTAGTGCAATAACAATTTAGGACCATTTACGATGTGAAAAGTGCAATCTGTCAACTAATAATTTAATAATTGCACTCAGCTGCCTGAGTGCAAGTCACTGGACTGTAACATATGCAGGGTTGGGTAGGGTTACTTTAACTTGATTGCTTTCAACTACTTTTGCATTACGTACTCCAATACCAAATATGCTAATAAAAGACAAAAGAAACTAAATATGTATAAAGTTATGACTCACAACATGTGGTAAGCTTTCTCTCCTGGCTTTGATCTCTTTGATCTCCGGCAAAACTAACATAAAATGCGACAGAAACAAAATGAAAATAAATCCAAACAGCTTGCCAACATAATTTTTGCCGTTTGCTGTGAGAGTCCATGTCTCACAAGCATACTGTAGAGGAAGAAGGAAGTAACCAGCGCTCACCTTAGTCTGATCTTTGATTTCATTTCTAAGTTCTTGGCTCTGCAGGTTTATATCTAGCAAGTGTGGCTGTGGTTTGAGCTACCCTGGCCATGAGCTGAAATAAAATATGACACAAAATAACACATTTAAAGCACCTATACATTTGGTGACAAAAACACTGAATGGTTCTTGATGCAAGTGGGAGGTGGTGAATTGACCAATCTGTTTTGCTTCTACCCTGAAGACCTGTATTGAATTTAACATTGGGAGGAAAACTGTTTCCAATGCTTTGGGGTTAATCAAGTACATTTTGAACACATATATCAATGTTAAGGGCCGTGGGCCGGATTTGGCCATCAAAGAAGTTTCCTACGGCCCCTGAGACGATCATGATTGATTTTTGCATTATGCACCAGGAATAGTTCAGAGTAAAGGGTAGCTTCCATCTGTCCATTATCTGTACTGCTTATCCTCAGTAGGGTCGCTGGGGTACAGGAGCCCATCCCACCCATCTTCGGGCAGTGGGGAGGGGACACCCTGAACTGGTTGCCAGTCGGTCACAGGCCACACAGAGACAGGCAACTCACTCGCTCACAATTTGGACTAGCCAATTAACCTGACATGCATGTTTTTGAAAATGTGGGAGAAAACCAGAGTGCCCGGAGGAAACCCATGCAAGCACAGGGAGAACTTGCAAACTCCACACAGGACGGTTTGATCCAAGACCTCAGAACTCTGCCGCACTCAAGCTAACCACTGCGCTGCCGTGCTGCCCCAAAGGATAGCTTGTGCAGTATGAATCATATTTAATACTACTGTATTTTCTTTATTTAGTGTTTTTAGAAAACGTACTCCTACAAGTTGACACAAAAATAAAAATCATACATGGAAATTCTACGTATATACCAGTAAAGGTGGTGGATAAGATAAGATATGTATAGTTACAATGAAATGATATTGCATAAAGTAACTGCTTTGGCTTTCAGAAACATATAGGGTGGCCTTCAAGTGCCCTCTTGTGGTTAACATTCTAATGATTTGTTGCTAAAAGGAAACAAAACGAAAAAGAAGACGCCAACTTTGGAAAGCGCATTGCAAAACCTCTTTTGCTGTTACTCTGGACAATACAGTATTTTTCAGACTGCAAGTCGCACCTAGGTTATTGTTGCACAGGTAAAGAAGTGGAGAAACTATTTAACCTATTAAATGCACTATGCAAATCAGCATTTCTGGCTCCCTAAAAATAGTGTGATTATGTGTTCAGATCTTGTCCTTTTTTGTAAAACGAATTTACCGCTATAGGTCCAGACTTAAAGTGTCAGAGGTGAGGGTGCCACGTTCCAGGTTGGATTCCCATTGGAAAAATTTTGCAATTATAATCCGTCATACATATCGACTGAATAACCATGTACTATTATATAAATTAAATGTATAAAGAGCCCAGGTGCATGCATTTAAAATATTTGACAAATGACTTATTTTTGCGGGTGTGCCTTTTTGTCTGTTGCGCTTTTTATTGTGTAAAATATGAGGCATATAAATGTTTGAAAAACTTAAAATCTGCCTTTCTATATGATAAACTTTAAAGTCATGAATGACAAATGCTGAGCATACACATGACATGACCAATACACATGGGTGTAAAAAAAATAATCCTTGATCATGACAAGAGTGGAGACTGACAACCCTGTGTAAAAATGTCCATCCAGCCATCTTTTCACACACCCAGTTATCCAGCCATCCATTTGTTCATCCGTCGATCCGTCTGCCAATTCGTTTATTGGTCCATCAATCCCCCGTCCATCTGTCTGTTCATTCATCCATCAAACATGCTTATGAATTGAGGCCCGAGGTGCCTGCTCCAGCCTTGAGGCCAGTCGATACAAGTGGCAAGAAGAAAAAAAAAAATCACAGGAATAAATCATAGCATTTCTTTATTCAACATTTGAAATGTATTATGTCCAAAAAAGTGTGAGTTATGTTTCTTTGAATCATGCAAACTGATTTGAGTTGTGTCTTATGTAATTCTTATTTTTCTTAAGAGGACAATTATGTACAGATTTTTAGTTAAATACACAAAGATAGGGTTTTCTTAGCATACTTTATTCTTGGGCTCTCTGGCTGACACACATGCTTACAGACTTGGTCGCTCTAGACTGGCTCTCCATCTCACTGTAATTATGCTTATCCTCTTTTGGGGTGAACCACAACCCCCGCCCTCCTCCCCCCATCCCTTGCAGCTCTATTTACCCCTTCTTTCTAATCTTTATAGATCCCAGGCCAGTTGTCATGGAAACATGGAGTACGCCAGGCACACGGCTTCCTTTTGAATACAATTAATTTGTAGGCTTATTCATGGTATTTTCAATGGAGGGGGGGTTGAGGGGTTGTTACAGGGTGGGGTAATATTAACGGGGCCTGTTTGTAATTGGGAAAATGAAGAAGCGGGTGGAGTAAAATTATAGGTTTTATTAAGGAATTGACATTCGAGGTGTGAGCACAGAGATGAGCGTTTCTTGGATGGTTTGATTCAGAAGGGATAAGAAAGGATCAAGAAGTAGAATGAGATGGTTTTATATCAGCCTTTCTGTGCTTGTTCCCCCTTTTCATTCTGCACTTGTAAGGGTGTTTTTAAAAGAACAGAATAAAGAAGAGAAATGGGTACCTTTGGTCTGTATGTGTCCACAACCAGTTACAAAAATCCCCCACCAATAATCAGTCACTGTGGCTTTTGTGGAATTTTGGAAAACTGGATACGCCAAGACATAGGAAGGATGTATCTATTAAAATACTGCATATTAATATTTGTAATTATTTCAATTATCTTTATTCCCACTTGTGTTCTGTGAGACTTTGCCTGGTGTGTCACAGGAAAATGTCCAATCTAATCTAATCTGTAACATAAATGAATAATTATTGAAAAAAGGATACCTTAGTGTAGTATCTGTGATGTTTCCCAGTGATCAACAAATTAACTGACATGTATATGTTTTTTGTTGTCAATAGTTGGTGGCAGAAAGGTAATTACTTTGCACTTTAAGACAAGTCTTATGGTAGAGAAAAAAAAAAAGTATTCTGACCATGCGTACAATAAACACACAAAAAAAAACACCACACAGACTTCATCTGTATTTACAGAACTGTTGAGTGCAGTAAAAGTACAATTAACCTGAACATTTTCCATACTACGATTGTCTTTACAGAATATCTCAGCATGAGCTTTACATTAGTTTAGTGTTAACATTAGATCATCGTTAACTAAGCAGCTGTGGACCCTTGCAATGTGTAAACATATCAAACTAAAACAAAGTATCCCCACACAAAATGTTTTCCAACCGTACAAAGATGTTTTTATTTCCTTTCTCTTATTTTAAATAAAATTAAGTGTTGCAAAAGCTTCTCTGAGACTCTGTAACCTGCACTCACTGTTTCCTCATGCCAAACCACAGTCACAGAGCCAAGTACTCTTTATGAATTTGTTTGTTGTACCCAACGGCGATTCCCCCATTTTTGGCAATGCCTCAAGTTCTAGGTCTTGCAGACAGACAGTGACTTCTGCTCCCTGTACTTTTGCTCTTTGTGACGCTAGCACTTGCTGACTCCTTGTAGCCTATCCAATACAACAAGTCTCTCCATCTCGTCATGAATTTTGGTTTTGCAATTTAAAAGAATAGTCACACCCCTGATCAGTTTTACAGCCTTATTGACATATTTCTGTTTCAATAGTTTACAAATAGGAAATATTGACTGATCATACCCCTTAAATTTGTCACACACAAACAACACGATTGTCCATTATTTCTTGCTTTGTTTCAATTGAGTTCATTCTCCTTTTTTTTCTTTAAACTAAATTTCTTCCCAAAGTGGCACGGAATAAGGCGTCTGATGGTGGGAAGCGCAACCAACTAGGACAAGCTGATGCTGAGCAGTCACGAGTGTTCGGTATTGGTAGAATCCAGGACTGGTCTTAGCTAGATATACCCTTCTACGTCGAGCAAAATTTTATTTCAAAAAATCATAATAGAGGTACTCATATAAAGAAGTATGACTGTACAGGGAGTGCAGAATTATTAGGCAAATGAGTATTTTGACCACATCATCCTCTTTATGCATGTTGTCTTACTCCAAGCTGTATAGGCTCGAAAGCCTACTACCAATTAAGCATATCAGGTGATGTGCATCTCAGTAATGAGAAGGGGTGTGGTCTAATGACATCAACACCCTATATCAGGTGTGCATAATTATTAGGCAACTTCCTTTCCTTTGGCAAAATGGGTCAGAAGAGGGACTTGACAGGCTCTGAAAAGTCAAAAATAGTGAGATATCTTGCAGAGGGATGCAGCACTCTTAAAATTGCCAAGCTTCTGAAGCGTGATCATCCAACAATCAAGCGTTACATTCAAAATAGTCAACAGGGTCGCAAGAAGCGAGTAGAAAAACCAAGGCGCAAAATAACTGCCCGTGAACTGAGAAAAGTCAAGCGTACAGCTGCCAAGATGCCACTTGCCACCAGTTTTGCCATATTTCAGAGCTGCAACATCACTGGAGTGCCCAAAAGCACAAGGTGTGCAATACTCAGAGACATGGCCAAGGTAAGAAAGGCTGAAAAACGACCACCACTGAACAAGACACACAAGCTGAAACGTCAAGACTGGGCCAAGAAAAATCTCAAGACGGATTTTTCTAAGGTTTTATGGACTGATGAAATGAGAGTGAATCTTGATGGGCCAGATGGATGGGCCCGTGGCTGGATCGGTAAAGGGCAGAGAGCTCCAGTCCGCCTCAGACGCCAGCAAGGTGGAGGTGGGGTACTGGTATGGGCTGGTATCATCAAAGATGAGCTTGTGGGGCCTTTTCGGGTTGAGGATGGACTCAAGCTCAACTCCCAGTCCTACTGCCAGTTTCTGGAAGACACCTTCTTCAAGCAGTGGTACAGGAAGAAGTCCGCATCCTTCAAGAAAAACATGATTTTCATGCAGGACAACGCTCCATCACACGCATCCAAGTACTCCACAGCGTGGCTGGCAAGAAAGGGTCTAAAAGAAGAAAAACTAATGACATGGCCTCCTTGTTCACCTGATCTGAACCCCATAGAGAACCTGTGGTCCCTCATCAAATGTGAGATTTACAAGGAGGGAAAACAGTACACCTCTCTGAACAGTGTCTGGGAGGCTGTGGTTGCTGCTGCACGCAATGTTGATCGTGAACAGATCAAAGCACTGACAGAATCCATGGATGGCAGGCTTTTGAGTGTCCTTGCAAAGAAAGGTGGCTATATTGGTCACTGATTTGTTTTTGTTTTGTTTTTGAATGTCAGAAATGTATATTTGTGAATGTTGAGCTGTTATATTGGTTTCCCTGATGAAAATAAATAATTGAAATGGGTATACATTTGTTTTTTGTTAAGTTGCCTAATAATTATGCACAGTAATAGTCACCTGCACACACAGATATCCTCCTAAAATAGCTAAAACTAAAAAAGCCCCACTCCAACTTCCAAAATATTCAGCTTTGATATTAATGAGACTTTTGGGTTCATTAAGAACATGGTTGTTGTTCAATAATAAAATTAATCCTCAAAAATACAACTTGCCTAATAATTCTGCACTCCCTGTATTATGCTGTCATTTGAAAATTGTTCAACGTCCCACCAGTTCGGCCATATGACTTTGAAATCCCTGTTCTGGAGTATCATCAAAAATGTCCATGTGATCGAACATGTTTTTTTTGCTATGGGGCTAGTATTAACAATCAACAAAGATCTTTTTATCTCACAGAAGAAGTAAGATGACATTAAAAAAGAAGAAACAAGGAGGAATGAGAAGCAATCTTGAACGCAAAAGGCAGGTGACAGCCGCACTAAAGCAGCTGAATGGAGGAAGCCCAACACACCAGCCAATTAAATCCTTCCACATGTTTTGAGACAAAGGCCGCTGTACTTGACCCCCCCAGCGAGCAGATGGGTGAAAGCGCAGTGAGGCAGAGCAGGTGACAAATGTAAACGTAGTGCAAGAATTGGGCGTCTGGAGCAGAACGATGGGAGAAAGAAACAAATAGACAAGGGGCAGGGATGAAGTTGGGGAAGCTTGTAGAAAATGGGTCAAATAAGGATAATGTGAATAGCATTTTTCATCATTCATACATAAATTGTTTAAAGGGAAACGATGTATTCTGATGTCGGGTTTTGCAAATTTGTGATGTCAACATTTATCAAGGTTATTATACAAAAACAAACGTTAGGAAAAGCAACCATACAGCCAAAAGAGTCAGCCCATTGAGCAGGGACAGCATATATACATTAAAATGCTGCATACGTGTGAGACACGTGTGATGAGTTGCAACATCAACCAACACACTTTTGTTATCATGGGCTATTTGCAAAGGGTAATCTGTATTTATATTTGGAAACTGTGCAATGAAGTGGCAAAAATTCCTGTCTAGGCTTTGGAATAGCCAAGATTTGTCTCTCAAATGTTTCAGAGTCACAGAGAGCATGGCTGATTTTGATTCCCATTCATCATCAATTGACTTCATTGTGGTAAACCACTGACTGATTCGAAACATATGCTAATTTATTATTAGCCATGCTTCACCTGAGTATATTCAAACTGAAATTGGAATTTGTTGCTAATATGAGTCAAATGACCATTTAAAGTAGCAACCTGCGGTAAGGCTACATGCATAAATAATGTTTAGAAAAAAAACTAAAAAACAAAAACATGACCATATTTAGTTAAAAGGCAGTGCTTTACATGTTATTTAAAAGCAAAACAAAGTTCAAGTTGAACGAAACAAAACATGACCATTAGTTAAATCATTCATAGATAGACAGATAAATAGATACTTTATTCATCCCCGCAGGGAAATTCACATTTCCAGCAGCATCCCTTTGCTGAGAACCATTGTGATCTATCCGCTGCATGGCTCTGTGGCTAGAATCTTGACTCGGCCTCTTGGCCGAGAGTAAGTGTCTCGGCCCCTTGGCTTTGTAGCGTATTATGATTTGACCGATAACGGATAATGGATAATGGATAATTGATAATGAAGTTAGAACAATAAACCTTACCTTACAATACAATACAATACAATAATAAAGCAAAAGGAATACAATATACAAATACCCAATGTGACGTGCTAATACTCACTGTAGCGTGTTGTATAGAGTATTTAAATAGTGCTACATAAAATACACACTGCAATAAAAGTACGGTAATATACAATGTAGGGGGTGTGGTTTATTGTGGGCCTTTACTTCGCCGGGTGGAGTTAGAGAGCCTCATGGCATGAAGAAAAAAGATCTCTTCAGTCTGTCCGTGGTACAAGACAGTGACAGCAGTCTGTCGCTGAAGCTGCTCTTCTGTCTGGATATAATGCTGTGTAGTGGATGTGATTCATGTGCATGCTCGTGTGTTTGAATATTTGTTTCGGTAAGTACTCAAATACAAATTGGTAATGGAAGCCATGGACAAGATAATCATTCAATTCTACAAATAAACCTAGAGGTTTAAAAGGTTAAATGATTAAAAAAATGTGCTAAAACAAATAGAATAGAATAGAATAGAATAGAATATACCTTTATTGTCATTGTTACAAAATGGGTTAACATATTGTGACAACGAAATTGGGCATGACACTCCAGTTTTACACATTCACAATGAGGTATGAGCCAAGAAGATAAAGGAACAGAGAAGATAAGGTTATAAAACAAGGGGGATAAGGCTATAGTTATAATTTACATGGTATTTACACAAGAAATGTCGGCATGTGGGATGTTACATACAGTGTTGTCGTGATACCGTTGGTATCGTAAGGGTTGTGCAATATTGCATTTGGTGCAAAGTCATCATAGTGCAACAAATAGTCAGCATATGCATTGGTGCAAACATAGACAACATAGTGCAGAAAAAAGGAAATGGTCAGACATTGTGCAAGGTGAGCAGTAAACGTAGTGCAGTCGACATGTGCAAGAACATAGACATTACTACCATTATATACGTATGAGGTAGTGTTGGCACAAGTTTTCAGGTTTTTTGTGCTGTGTCTGTTTTGAGCAGTGAACAAACATAGTGCAGACAGCATGTACGTGAGTACCATTTTACATTCGTGAAATAAGTAATTAACTAAGAATAACTAATCAACAGCATCTCTCTTTCTATTTTTCAATTATATAAACGCATTTTGAATCACCTCTTCGAATTTGGTGAAAACGGCTATCTTGGTCATTTAAAGAAATTTAATCTTAATTAAAGATTGCCAAGAGGGGCGGTCAACAACAGGAGGCGCTGATGCTGCATGCAGGACTTTAGCCTTCCCTAGGGGCTTCCTGGTGCTTTTTCAAAAGTGTTTCATAATGGGAAAATTGTATGGGTTCCGTAGGGGAAAAAAAACATGAAACAAAAATTCTCAACACTTTTTAACGCATATAATTATACTGCATGTATGTACAACATGCGTTGCCTTCTTTACTTTTAATGCCTCTATAAAGCTTTACATGTTTGCGGCTCCAAATGGGTGTTTCTTTGTTCAATAGGGCTCTTTCAACATTTTTGGTTGCTAACCCCTCGCCAAAACATAGCAAATTGTTTTTTTTTGTCACATCTTTTGCAAAATGGTTCTAAATGAAAGTGGAGTTAGAATAGAGACTTACAATGGAATCCAAACCTGGCATTCGATATTTTAAATTATTTTTTTATAACCAATTTTAAACCTCAGCATACAGCGACAATATTCGCTATGTCATAGGCTGTGGCCTACTAGGCTTGTGTGTGCTAATGTTTCATTGCCCCATTCAACTCCATGAAAAGTGAATTAGGGTTAAATTTAGGCAATGCCATACATCTTGTCAACCGTCACTTCCTATAGTTTTTTCTAGATCATAAAACAAGGAGACTATAAATGATAAACCATCACGGTCTTCCACACCTCCTCATTTATAATGACAATTTTCAGTACAATTGCTTCAGTGTATTGAGGTGGCACATCCATATTTTCACACATTTCTCTAGGTATTTTCGCCATCATACATGACGTAGTATCCGTCAGTCCGCTGTCGAAGACGCTCAATCATTAAGCCCTTGTCAGAAGGCTGGGGTCAGTCAATGAATGACTCTTTACCCTTCTTACACACACACACACACATACACTCACACACACACAAACTCACACAATCTTTTTTTCATCATTTGTCTTGGCTTGATTTGAGAATCTTGCAAATTATTATTATTATTTTTATTATCTGCAATAAATCAAACATTTCACTGCAAAGTTTATGGCCTCCAATGTCTATAGACAAATTTGGGAATACTTTTACTCTATTACTTTGTTATACAAAATCCACCTGTTAAATTTATTGTGCAGGTACTGCAATTGAACAATATACCTTTGTCACACAAACATGCATTGTTGGGACTAATGCATTAGACCAGGGGGCAGGAAACCATAGCTCCCAAGCCAGATACGCATTTTTTATGAGGACATATGCTCCAAGATTAAATGCCACTCGTGCAAATTTCCTCTGTAGTGTTCCAAATCTGATATGGTCTAAGTCAAGTTAATGCATGCTTGGCCGAAGGAACAATACAGACTGTTCGGCCCAGTATATAATGGGCATGGTTCACAACAACATAGCCCATTTTGTCTGTAAGTTGTTAAGGAATCCTTAATATGGAATCTCATTAGAAATTGTATCTTTACTGTTGGGACAGTTTATAACAAAAACCCACAGAACAAACTGAAACTCCAGCCAAGCACACAAAGCAATTAGACTGGGTAAGTGGTAAGGTGGTCGGTGGATTCGATTGGTAAATGCTAGTGGCGGCTTGATCTGTGCTCACATAGGACACTCCTCCACTGCGCAGAAGGGAAACACATCCATCAACTTTTTGCTTGCAGTATTTTGTGACATTTTTCAGAAATAACTCTGCTTGCACTTTGTTTTGAAACCATTATTGATGAAAAAAATAAAGGTCAAAAAAAGCCTCAACGATGCTAAGTAACTGTGGGAGGGACACAAGTTTAAAGTGGTATATTTGTTATATTGGTATGGAACAGTGGCAGGTTAATTAGCCAGTCTAAATTGTCCCTAGGTGTGAATGAGCAAGTGAGCCCTGTGACTGGCTCGCAACAAGTTCAGGGTGTCCCCTGTCCACTGCCCAAAGATGGCTGGGATGGGTTCCAGCACCCTCACGATCCTACTGATGTTAAGTAGGGCAGATAATGGATATATTGATGGTCAATGCCTAGAGAAAAAAACAAAACAAATGTTTTTAGCCAGTACCCCGAAATGGAAAAGGAAATATTCAAGTAGTTTGAAGCCCAGAGACAAAATGGATATGAGGTGTCCTGGCGAAGTATTTCTTTGCAAATTCTCAAGCTTTCATCAGCCAAAGCATATGTACATGTTTTCCTCCATTTCATTTGTTATATGGCTATTGTAAAACATTTAGGGGGTTGGCCTTCATGCGAGGTTATCCGGTAATTTGCAACAAGATACTTTCTTAGTTTCATTTTAAACAAGATAACTGGTAACTGTAACTAATTGCTGGAATTTATTAACATACTCAACACTGTAAAGGTGTGAGAATATGCAGGTTTTATTTCTCTTTAGTGCATTCCGGGGGGGGTAGTTGGCTTGTGTACTAACAGACATTTTCAACACCTCGCTAGACCAAGCCAAAGTACCATCATGCTTCAAATTTGCCAACATCATCCCAGTGCCAAAGAAACCCCAGATCTTATCATTCAACGATTACCGGCCCGTTGCACTGACTCCTATCATAATGAAGTGCTTTGAGAGACTGGTTAAAGAGCACATCACCTCCAGTCTCCCCTCCTCATTCGACCCCTTTCAGTTTGCCTACAGGACAAACCGCTCCACCAGGGATGCCATCTCCTCTGCCCTTCACCTGAGCCTGACACATCTAGAGGAGAAGAACACCCATGTGCGGATGCTGTTCCTGGACTTCAGTTCAGCATTCAACACCATCATCCCACAACATCTGGTAGACAAAATGAGACTCCTGGGTTTCAATACCCCCCTGCGGAACTGGCTGCTGGACTTCCTCTGTGACAGACCCCAATCAGTGCAGATAGGTCAGAACAGTTCAGATGTCATCTACCTCAGCACGGGCTCCCCCCAAGGCTGCGTCCTAAGCCCCTTGCTGTTCACCTTGATGACACACGACTGCGTCCCTAGGTCCGCCACAAACCACATCGTGAAGTATGCTGACGACACAACAGTGGTGGGCCTCATCAGGGATGACAACGACCTAGCCTACAGAGAGGAGGTGGAGCAGTTGGTGGGCTGGTGCAGGGACAACAGCCTGGTCCTGAATGTTGACAAAACTAAAGAGATCATTGTCGACTTTAGGAAAAACCAGCCCAACCATGCCCCACTTTGCATCAACAACAAGGCTGTGGAGGTTGTCAGCAGTATCAAGTTCCTAGGGGTGCACATTACAAACAAACTCACCTGGTCCGTGAACACTGCATCACTGGTTAAGAGGGCACAGCAGCGCCTGTACTTCCTGCGGAGGATGAGGAGAGCCCACCTGCCCCCACCCTCCCTCATCACATTCTACAGGGGCACCATAGAGAGTATCCTGACCAGCTGTATCTCTGTGTGGTGTGGAGGCTGCAGCGCTACCGACTGGGGTAGTGTGAGGAGGGTAACGAGGACAGCAGAGAAAATAATCGGGACTACACTTCCCTCCATTCAGGACATTGGCCAGAAGCGCTGCCTATCCCATGCTAAGAACATTACCGGGGACCCCTCTCACCCCCATCATGGACTGTTCACTCTGCTAGCCTCTGGGAAGAGGTTCTGCAGTGTGCGGTGCAGGACCACCAGGCTCCGCAATAGTCTAGTCCCCCTGGCCATTAGACTGTTAAATGGTCAATCTAACATATAGTTAACTTAAATCTAAACGGCTGCTAATCTGACTTTTTGCACTACTAGCAGTTTTTTATAGCTTGCCACTCATTGCACATTGCTCTCTGCACTATGGTAATTACAGCGTTATTGTTACAGTGTTAATGTTACTGTGTACCTGACTTGTTAACCTGACTGCCCATTTTGCACATCTGGTCAGCTACTCTTCTTGCACTATCGGCACTATGGTAAAATACTATACGTAGCCAATTACAATACAACTTTATTTATATCTGTACATTCAAGGAAACTGTGGGGGTCAGATGCATCGACATTTCGTTCTGTATACACGTGTACTAGAATGACAATAAAGTAGATCTGAATCTGAATCTGAATCTGAATGTTCCATGGATTTTGCTAAAGTGACATTCCATCACTTGTCTGCTTTTTGATACACAGAGCGAGGAGATGAGACGCCAAGGGATTTTTTTCCCCTGCAGCCATTAGTGCTTAATGCACCACCTCACATTTGATCATTCTCCCGGAGACCTGACAGAAAATTGTCCCGGAAAGAAAAATGCTATTAATGCGATTATGCCAGAACCACAAAAGCATTTCATGCTTAACCTTTTGAATAACGCTCTGGATTGAAAACAAATACATTTAAAGCATCAGGACGGAGGATATTGCATTTTGTTAAAATATTTGCATATTGAGACATTTCCTGTGGTCACGCAATGGAAGGACATGCACCATACACACACTTAGCGAGCCATCAGTGCAAGGTCAAGCCCGACAGCAGGCAGCTGAAGAGCCACTTAGGGGACCTGGCTCTTGTGTTCATCCCAGACATTCCTATGAGAGCTCTTTACTTAAACAGCATGTCTATGGGGAATAAACAAGTACGTTTTTGCAACTTGAAAATACATATTGTATTGAACTTTGATACCAAGCTGTGCAGGTGAGCGTACAAAAACGATAGAATCACCAGTCTTGGGCAAGCCCTGACTCAGACATTTTATTCTGTAGAAAAAACTCAGACCACTAACATGAAACAATCGTAAAATCATTCCAAAGTGCTACATATTGGTATCCAGAAACACTAAAATAAACCAAGAAAAAACATTGGAATGGTTAGTGAATGTTACTTTTATAGAGGAAGTGCAGGGAAATAACTATGGAATGACTCAATTTTAAGGAAAGAAATATGTTATCATTAAAAACAGAGAAAAATAAATAACTATCAAAACATATCACTAGTATTTGGTTGTACCACCTCGTGACTTTTATAAAAGCTTGCAGTCTCTGAGGCATGCTTGATGAGTCACAAACAGTATTCTACATCAATCTGGTGAGAACTCTCTTTGATTGCAGTTGCAAGATCATCTTTGCAGGTCGGAGCCTTGCTGTGGACATTTTTATCCATCTCCCCTGCAGGTTTTCAATTAGATGGAGATCTGGGCTATTGGCAGGCCATGACATTGACTGAATGCGCCCTTCTCCAACGAATGCTCTCACAGTTTTTGCTCCGTGGCATGATGCATCGTCATCTTGGAAAATGAGTCCAAGCTGTCCAAGATGTCAAATGTAAACTTGTGCATTTATTGCAGCTTTGACCACAGCTATCTCCCAATGTCCTTTGCCTGACATGCAGCCCCAAATCATTAAGGACTTAAGGAATTATGATTTTTTTCTTTAGGCAGTCCTTTTCATAAATCTCGCTGGAATGGCACCAAACAAAAGTTCCTGCATCATCACCTTGTCCAATGCACAGTAGTGACTCATCACTGAAGATTACCTTTATCTAGTCATCCACCGTCCACGGTTGCCTCTCTTTAGCTTATTTCAGTCTTGCTCTTTTGTGTTGAAGGATCAACGATGATTTCCTTTTGATTTTCCGATATGAAAATACAAATAGTTTTAGATGTTTTACACAGTTCTGTCACATACATTGACACCAACTTCCTCCAATATCCTCTTAATTTGTCTTGTCGTGCATTTTTTGTTTTCAACACATATAGCCTTTAGTTGTTTGTCTAGATGCCTAAATGTCTTCCTTGGCCTTCCAGTGTGTTGACTTTAACAACCTTTCCATGCTGTTTGTACTTGGTCCAAATCTTCGGTACAGATGACTGTGTATAGCCCACATCTTTGGCAACCATAAGAGTTGAGTTACTTTCTTCAAGAAGTTTGACGATCTTGTCTTTGGTCTCAAGAGACATCTTTCTTGTTGGAGCCATGATTCTTGTCAGTCCACTTAGTCCAGGGGCCCTCCAAGGTGTGATAACTGCACTGTTTTTAACTGCTGACTAACAATAAGACTTAATCTAAACCAGGTGCCCAATTAAGGAAAATAAATTGACTGGTTTCCTTATTTCCTACTCAAAATGCACTGATTCCGTATTTTTTTTCCCTCAGAATTATAATTTCATATTTATTTTCCTACACTTGCTCTATAAAAGCAACATTTACCGACCATTGCAATGATATTTTCTTAATTTATTTAAGTGTTTCTGAATGTCAATATGTTAATACAAATTTACCTGTGGAGAGAAGGAAAGTACTCAAAGAAATCTGCGTTTCTTACAATCATTCAGTAACATTTTGCTTTCTTTCCTCAGTTGCGCAAATACACAAGATCAATATCGCAGTAGCAAAAGTTCCCATATACAACAGAAAAGAATGAAACTGCTCATGTGAATAAATGATCAAACATGTTCTTTGACTCTGTTCACATGGGCTTGTGGACTATTTCATTTTAAGTGTACCCACTTATATTGAAAGTCATTGCTCATTTGTTTGAGGTCCGTAACAGCAATCACAGCCACCTGATAGTACAACCATTGATCTTTACTTTGAACTCTGTCACAAGGAATGGAATCAGACTCCAATACAGAAAACACTTGGGCAATGTCAAACAACAAGTCATTATATTCACACATACAAAAGAACAATGGAGCGTTTAAATGGCCTCAACAGAATTATTTCAAAATGAACCTTGAAATGGCTTCATGCAGTAAAATTGATGGAGAAAACTTGTATAAAAAACTCAATTGAAAAGCAATGATAAAACATACATAGCCTGCATTGAAAAGTTGGGATAGGAAACCTCAAAGGTGTGGGAGAAATCCGGTTAAGGAAAATCAATACATTGAAAGAAATGTGATTTAGAAACCTTTGCTTGCACATTGCAAATGTCTAAATGACACAATGAGGGCCTAGCTGAAAAAAAATGGAGCAGCTAGAATGACTAATATGAAAGAACCATAGCAAATCCATAACATGTCCACATACTTTTTTTCATAAGAATTAAAAAACCCTTTTATTCCCTCAAAATGAACTTTTTTTTTACTTCAAAGGAACAATACCTTTTTTACTGACCAATTTAGAATCTTTTTTATCTTAAAATATTTATTTAACAGACAAATCCCTACTGACAAAGAGAGGCAAATAAAAAGTAAGACACCTTGATGCCTCCTTGTGCGACTATGGAGGCTGATTTTGGAGCCACACACTCTCGCACAGATGGAGCAGGAAAGTCCTGCAGGTGTCTCTCCAGGCTGGTCTGCTTGCAGTCAGGTTTTTGAAGTGGCCAGGGTTGATGTTGCAGCGTCTCAGGAGTTTTTGTATAGGCCTTGTAGAACCGTTTCTGACCACCAGGAGATTGCTTTGACTAGGTCAGTTGCCCATAAAAGACTTGGCGTGGGAGACAATAGCCAGGCATGCGGATGGTGTGGCCAACCCAATGCAGATGTTTTTTGGCCAGAGCTGCTTACATGGTTGTGGTTTGAACATCCGTCATAAGGATTTGGTCTTCCCATGTCAAGATAATAATGTTCTGAAGACATCTGATAATACACATTTCCGGACTTTTTATGTGGCGTCTGTATGGCGTCCATGTTTCTGCCCCAAGCACCAAGGTGGAGACGCAGACAGCGATATATACTGCAAATTTGGTGGTGGTTTTCAGGTTGCTGAAGATGAACCACTTACTCCTTCCACTTCCCTCACGTCGGCCGTCATTTCCGCCTCTCACCAATAGCTCACAAGCTTTACAATTTTTCTTTCTGCTTTTTGGCCAAATATTTCACAATTTGCAGCTTGTAATCTGCAGAATCAGATTTTCTTTTTGGTGCCAATTTGTTCAGTTTGACTTCACTTTCGTTTGTTGCACGTCACCAAAATGCACACTTTAGCACCAAAAGTCAAATTTTTGGCACTGGTCTTGTGGTGCACATTTGATTTGAGGGACTCAGCCCCAAGTAAACCCCAAGCGGCATATTTCAGCCGAAAGACACTGTTTAGCGCTGAAATACGCACGGCTGCTTCGTGTTTACTTACCTGGCGAATTTATATATCTGCAACTCGAGTCGGGTTGGGCTGATCTTTTTAGGCCCAATCTTACCTCTAATGCGTAGTGTCAGTGGAATAAGTCAAAACACACATCATTGGCAATATCCCCTTCCAACAGGGAACTATAGTGGTTTAGAGGCACGACCCGCCAGCAGCCTTCACCTACAGGGCGGTGACTAAGACTGCCCCTCTAGGTCACACTGATAAAAACTCCAACACAAGTTCCGGAAATCCTCTTGCTTCCGGCACGCGATCACGCTCAACACCAGCTCTCCTGTCAAAGCCCAAGACCCCTTGATCAACTCCTGGTTGAGAAGGGGGCTTGGGAGAGTACAGGCTGGTCTTTGTTTCTTTAGAATGCCGAGACTTTGTGCGGCCCAGACCTGAAAGCAGAAGGTCTGTGTCTTCCTTCAACAAAATCAGCAAGATACTTTTTGGTTCCAGTGAGTTAAACAAGGAAAACATATTTTTACAAACAACTGTTTTTTGTGCAAAACCGAGATTATGGCTCAACTCTGAACTGCGTACATGATGTTTGGCTTGCTTTGAAATAAGTCTCGGTCCTATGAATAAGTTGATTGTATTAACTGGGTTTATGGATCAATAATTTTATTACTGCCAGCAAATTTCTTCCCCCTTTCCCGAGGGCTTGTGTCAACATTGTCCTTTTATTCTTTGGAGTGATTCAATTCTTCTTTGTCATGTAAATAAAATGTAGTTTGTTAGTATCAAACACGTGCATTTTTAGCTGTTGTGTCTCTACTATTTTCCTTCTAAAATGATGAATCATTAGCCATATCAAAGAACTGAAATATGAATCAATAAGATAAAGCTAAAATAAAAACATGTTAAGTGTATTGCTTCCTTAATGATAAATGCTAGAGACAATATGTGGCTATGTCAAATGAATTTGGGTGGCAAATCGTGAGCACGACATGCTGGCTGAATCGGTACCACTGAATTAGGTCCTTACTGTAACACTTGAAATATAAGTTAGAGCTATAAACTCTACAGTAGGAAAGTGGATATGATAGTTTGGGATGTCAGTCATACAGGCATTTTTATCGTGAATGGACGAATATAAATGATACATTTGTCTTCTAATTGAAAAATATGTAATGTAATTTTTCATCAAACGATCGAATTGTTATGTTGTAAATTATCAAATATTTCTTTTTCTCAAATTAAAGTTTTATGATGACTGCTTGGATTTTTATAATTCACCTATTCTACACCAGGCATCTAATGTCCAGTGTGATGTAATTTTGTCCATCAATACACACTTATAGTGTTCCCGCATGACCTTTATGCAACATTACTTTCTCACAACAGGCGCCATAAATTCACATTTGTGATAGCACAACTCGCCTCTGCTTAGTAATTGGGGATCCCAGCCCGTGATAGTGCAGCCTGGGGGGTCGTTTAATCGGTTAATGACAGCAACATGTCAGTGTGTTTGGGTCAGTGCCTGCCATCTCCATCCGTCAGATCTCAAGATTGGCCACTATATTCCCTCATGGTGGTAAACATTGCTTTTGTTTGGATTTATTTTTCAGTATGAAGTGTGAATGGTGCCTTTTATGATACAACTTGTTTAATAATTTATTGTAAATTTCCTCATTCATACAGGGTTGTTTTATTCCTTGGCTATTGATTCAACCAAATCCTAAATGTTTCGGTTGGCTGGGTTTGAAAGATTCAATCTCAACTTATTGAAATGCTACAGTGTTAGAGCATTTAAATGTGCCACTGAATGAAGAATAAATAATTATATGAGTTTTCAAGTTATATAATCTTTATTATTTTCGATCATCAAGTTCATATTTTAATCAAGTTAATCATTTAGTGGTAATTAAGGCATCTGATGATTGTCCATCCATCCATCCATTATCTTCCGCTTATCCCGGGTCGCGTCGCGGGGGCAGCAGCCTTAAAAGGGAAGCTCAGACGTCCCTATCCACAACCACCTCCTCCAGCTCATCCGACAGGCGTTCCCAAGCCTCTCCAGCTTGTCCTGGGTCGCCCTCCGTGCCTCCTGTCGGTCGGACATGCTCGGAACACCTCCTGAGGAAGGCGTCCAGGATGCATCCTTATCAGATGCCCGAGCCACCTCAACTGGCTCCTCTCAATGTGGAGGAGCAGTGGCTCTACACAGAGTCCCTTCCGGATGACTGAGCTTCTCACCTTACGGAAAACCCAAACACCCTACAGAGGAAAGTTATTTCAGCCACTTGTATCATGAGTATCGGGATCGTGTTCTTTCGGTCATAACCCAAAGTTCATGACCATAGGTAAGGGTAGGAACGTAGATCGACCGGTAGATCGAGTGCTTTGCCTTTCGGCTCAGCTCCCTCTTCACCACGACAGACCGGTACAGGTTACGAATGACGGCAGACGCTGCACCGACCCGTCTGTCGATCTCCCTACCCTCACTCGTGAACAAGACCCAAAAATACTTGAACTCCTCCACTCGGGGCAAGATCTCATCCCCAACCCAGAGGGAGCATGCCACCCTTTTCTGACTGAGTACCATGGTCTCGGACTTGGAGGTGCTGATCCTCATCCCGGCCGCTTCACACTCGGCTGCAAATCGCTCCAGCGAGAGCTGAAGATCACGGCCTGAGGAAACCAACAGCACCACGTCATCTGCAAAAAGCAGTGACGCAAACCGGACTCCATCCCCACCAAGGCTGCGCCTAGAAATTCTGTCCATAAAAGTTATGAACAGAATCGGTGACAAAGGGCAGCACCGGGAACGAATTTGACTTACCAGCAATGCGGACCAGACTCTGGCACCGGGCATACAGGGATCGCACAGCCCGGATAAGACTGTGCGGTACCCCATACTCCCGAAGCACCCCCCACAGGGCCTCCCGAGGAACACGGTCGAATGCCTTCTCCAAGTCCACAAAACACATGTAGAGCAGTACAGGCAAACTCCCATGCACCCTCAAGGACCCTGCAGCGTGTGTAGAGCTGGTCCAGTGTTCCACGGCCAGGACGAAAATCACACTGTTCCTCCTGGATCTGAGATTCGACCTCCTGGCGGACCCTCCTCTCCAGTACCCCTGAATAGACCTTACCAGGGAGGCTGAGAAGTGTGATTCCCCTGTAGTTGGAACACACTCTCCGGCCCCCCTTCTTAAAGAGGGAAACCACCACCCCAGTCTGCCAGTCCAGAGGCACTGTCCCCGATGTCCATGCGATGTTGCAGAGGCGTGTCAACCATGACACACCAACAACATCCAGAGCCTTAATGAACTCCGGGCGGATCTCATCGCCCCCCGGTGTCCTGCCACCAAGGAGCGTTTTGACCACCTCGGTGACTTCAACCCCAGAGATGCGAGAGCCCAGCTCAGAGTACTCCTTTCCCCGGAGAAAGAAGTGTCGGTGGGATTGAGGAGGTCTTCAAAGTACTCCGCCCAACGATTCACAACGTCCCAGGTCGAAGTCACTGTACACAGTGTCTCTCATGTTGTTGATTCTTAGAAAATTATGTCATTTTTTTAGGTTAAAGTCCGAAGACTGAAATGGGGCACTATGATACAAAGTTCTTGGGGGGCCAGTACATTTGATTGGCACTGTATAAATAGAAGAAGAATGGACTAGAATTTACTTTTATTGTCATTCTTTGTAACTATGCACACAGAACGAAAATGTCGATACACCTGACCCGTGCAGTTAAACTGTAAATGGTGGTATGCCATTATGAAAGCCCACATTTTAAACCACAAATGCTTTGTTCTGTACCCAAAGGCCCAAATTATTCACTTTTATATATTGAATTTGTTTTAGTCTAATAAAACCCTCACACTGCTCACTCCATCACTTGTTTTCCCGTTTTGTCTCGTGACCAGAATTATGATTTGAACAGGCAGACAAAAAAAAACAGTCTTTCCTCCTTTGATACATCCATAGTATTTGTACATTTTACCAGATAAAGTTGAAAAAAATCTAAAACAGTATTGTTGTTGTGTTTATAGCTTCTAACTTCGCCTTCTATTCATTTCTTAAAATATTATCTACGTTGTATACCTTAGCTTTGTGCGTGTTTTTTAATGACAATAGCTGTAATGTCTTTTAGCCATTACGCAAGATAAATGTCTCCCCTGGTGGTTGTACATTATTGTCTTTTGTATGAAGCATTCTTTGTAAAAGCCATTAATTTATAGTAAACCCAAGACAACGGTCTATACGATACTAATATATTCTTTGTGGCTTTCATGCACAGATTTATTTAATGCTTTCAGGGAGCAATTTGCTATTTTCTGCTGTCCAGTGATTTCCGTTCACCATGGTTATATTCTTAATGTGTTTCATCTAATTCCTCCTTGTTGCATTGCCGCATACCTGTTCTTTTCTATAGTTTGGAATGTTCTCTTGTTCCATCATCTTCCTCCTATGTCTTTTAATTTATACCCTCCCTCTCACTAACTCTTAATTGCCTCACATACATGCCAGCCATTTGGTTTTAATGTATACCTCATATAGACCAAACAGCAGTGTCTTTAATCAAAGCCCTTTACGCCGCAAGCCTCGTAACGATAACCGGACAAGACATTGTTTTTAATGTAACCGTGTGTATGTGTACCATCAGCTGTTGATGAATTATACCCGGAGTAAAAACTTTGCTCATGTGTGGTTTTCCATGTGCAAGAATGAACATAATGCATAAATATTATTTCTATACTTCATTTTACATTATGCTCCTTACTTATATTAATCATGCTTTGTCTTTCACTTTCTGATAGAATGTCTTCTAATAAAACACCTTTTGATTTATTTTGCTACAATGCCAACAGGAATCAAAATGTACTACCTCATAATTTGTATAACGGAGAATGTACATTTTTAGTATTTTGTCAACCAAACTAATAAGTTCTGTATGATGTTAGCATGTCATGAAGCTGACTGAAGCTAAATACTTAACAATTAATTCTGAGGGATTGATGCAAGTTTGAAGAATTGAGAATTGAAAGTGTTGTGTTATGGCATCATCCTTAGTATGGTGTTACAGGTATGCTAAGGAGAATCATGGTGCATTTGCAGAAGGCCGGTTATAAGTGTATAGTTTAGGAGACTTTTGGTCTTCCCTCTTGAGGGATATGACCAAGGTAGATAGTTAGTTTAGGAGACAGTCAAAATAAGGAGAGAATACATAAATGTATTTTGAACTTGGAAGGAGAACAGGAGAGGACTGTGGAAACACTTTCAGAAAAGAAAATTCCAACCTGTTCTAAAATGGTCCTCCCCCAAACTGTGTTTATTTTTATTAAATATATTGGGTTACAAATATCAGATCATCAAGAAGGGGAGTGAGTATCAAAGAGCAGCAACATGATTGGCAAACAGTGACAATGATGTAAATAGTGCATAATAGTCCAAAGAAAAAACAAAGTTAAAAAAATAGTCAAAACACTGAGGTGTCTGATAGTAAAAACAAGATAAATGATTTAATTATAATTTCCCCATTTTTATGTCACAGTAATAAATAAACTTTAAGACGTTATTTTTTGTCCAAAAAAAAACCAAAAACAGAATAGCAAACATTAACTCAAGTGTGGGATTAAAGACACACCCAACTTGAATTTTTCAGTTTATCCGCTTAATTACTTCGGCCTCCAATATTCTTTTAGTATTTTCTGCCGTTGACTGGAAAATCTCAAAACTATTTTGTAATCCAAAACATGTAGGATTTTAAAATCCTAATATTTAGTTGCATTCATAACAGCTTCACATCGGTGTGGTATAGAGTCAACCAACTTGTGGCACCTTTTAGTTGTTATTTCACTCCATCATTGAAAATGCATGTTGATATGATACTTAATGTTTCTTTTATCGTTTTATCTAAATCTTTTTTTTTTATCAACATTTTTTACCACTAGGAGAATCTTATTCATACACAATTTCCTTTCATGTATCTTAAATTATGTTGGTCTAGTAAAATGGGTCCCCTGCGACTGGCTGGCAACCAGTTCAGGGTGTCCCCTGCTCATTGCCCAAAAATGGCTGGGATGGGCTCCAGCACCCCCGCGACCCTACTTCAGATAAGCTGTGCAGATAATGGATGGATGGATGGATGGATGGATGGTTTTGCTTCACAATCATCATTATTCATATCACTTCACAGGTTTCCACATTTCACAGGTTAGTCACATTGCACTGCTATTCTTCTGAACAGCACTGTACATATCAGTTGTAGATTTTTCTATTCTAATACTTAAATAGTAAAATGATATTTAATTTGCCTTCTGCGGCTTTTATTCTGGTCTTTTGGAACAGAGTAATAAAAAAAAATCAAAAATTAAAAAAAAAAAAAAAAAAAAAAAAAAGAAAACATAAAATTTGTCCTCTGATGTCCATAATGACCAGTATCTATTACAGCCTGTTTGTTGCTATTATAACCTACCTCATTGTTGACCTGGTGACTTTAACCCTCTTAAAAATGATGTATTGCAAATAGAAATTATTTTTAATTGAGCTGGTGTAAGGTCCACAGCAGGTTTGTAAAGCCATTACTGGAAATCAATACTTTGCTTTTAGGTGATGAATTAATTAATGAAGTGTGAATTTACCCCAAATGGGTATCCATCGATGAGCTGGTAAAATAATTGCAAAGGGAGACACTGATATAAGGTTTCAGGTGGCACCTATAGATTACATATGAGTTGTTTGCAGCCTATTTTTCAAATCAATAACTATGATTAGCTTGTGTTTTGCTTTAAATTGTGAAGGGCAAGGCGTGCTTTAACGTTTTGCCTTTCACAGCTAACCTTTGAGAGAGTATTTGTAAACTTGTTTAGATAGACTACATGTTGTATGATTTACATAATGCTTGACATTTCTATTTAAAAAAAAGAACGCTTTGACATTGAATAGGGCTGTGCAGTATGCATCCCAAAAATATACATTTTTAAAATTAATTCTGGAAAGTCAAGATTTTAATCAGTTTTAAAGTGAAAATATCATCCAAGCTAACCCACCGTTTTGACAGGTTTGGTATGAAAACAAGTATATTTGCCAATCAACTATAGCTAATTCAAAATATTTGTTTTTAACTTTACAATAATAATTTGTGCAAAAAACGTTTTTATAACAACATTTAAGAAGTAAATATGTTGTAGAGCACCCAATTCGTCACCTAAAAATGCATTGCATGAATTAGAAATGAAATAGCATTTAAAGTCTTTGATATTAACATAGCAAATATTGTTTACAACAACATTGGACATGGAACCGCGGAATAAAACATGAAATTAAGACTCTAAAGAAAAACAATTAGGAAAAAGAGAATGTTTGGCAAACATTTACAAGGTAGACTGTGTCCAAAGTTGGAAAATCGTCAGAATAGAAGTTCAATGATAAATAGCTCAATGGCCTTTAGCAACAACACATCTCCAAAATAAGTCAAAGAATAAGATATTAATTATCATTTTAGTATACTTAGGGAAATTATATATTTTGTCACAGTCCTGTGTGCCTGTCTTGAGTGATGATGGCCCTGGGAAAGTAATTACCTGTCTCTCTTAGTTCTTGGTTTAAAGGACCTGTAGTGTCTAAAGGGAGCAGCAGGTCAAAGAGGTTGTTGCTTGGTTGAGAGGAGTCTAACCCGATCCTCTACTCTGGATTATGTTTATCTCGCTTCTCTCTTGCTCGAAGGTACCCTATTTGGCAGACATGGGACCAAGTCACACATGTGCAAGTCTCAAGTAAGTCTCAAGTCTTCACCTTCAAGTCCCAAGTAAGTCCCAAGTATTTTTTTCTTGGGCAAGTCAAGTCACAAGTCAAGTCCCGAGTCTTAGATTGCCAAGTCCAAGTCAAGTCACAAGTCATAAAAACAGCGACTCGAGTCGACTCGAGTCCAAGTCACTAAGTCTCAAGTCCCCATGTCTGCTATTTGGTCACTCAATCCCAAGTTTTAATTTCTTCCACACAGCTTTTGTCACTTGTCTTGATTTCCCCACAGTTCCTCCTATCACAACTCGTCCTCTTTTTTTTTTATTGGTACTCCGTCCTCACTAGTTCGATGTGTATCATGTCCTGTTCGAAGCACCCCTGTCACAGTGCTTTTGTCTATTCAGTGTAGTGAACTCATGCCTGTCTCCACGGACTAGGAATACCGCCTGATGAACTTTTGGAATGCTGACTTTGTTGCTTGGACTTCCTGGATCACTGAACATTTTGCCTGCCTATTTTGTAGCGTTTGTTTGCCTCTGGTGTTCTGCCTTGCTGCCTCACGTTCCGTGTGACGAACCTTGCCCTAATAACCGTTTCTTTGGACTAATCTACGCTTCTGCATTGGGCTTCTTCAATATCTCTAGAGTATTTTATATTGTTGTTGGCTCTGCTGCAGTATTACAACCTGGGAATGTCTTCCAGACTGGGCAGAAGGCAGCGATGATTTTCAAGGCTGTGTTGATGACTCTCTGAAAGGATTTTTGTCTGTTGCCAGGCTCTCATAATACCACACCGTGATGTATGCATCTTAAATAAGTTTGGTAATGAGAACCTGCTTTGAGTATATCAAATTAAACTTGTTAAAATATTTATTTGATTTCACCATTTGGCACATTCAAAATTCCAGATTTGTAATATGTAAATTAATCAAATTAATTTGATTTGTTTCCCTTCCACATCAATTATTAATATGTATGTTTCCATATAAGGTGTCTCCAACCTTTTTTCAAGTTGGGGGCTACTTTTTGTTACTAATTAGCGCAAAGTGCACCCAGTTAGATATGACTTATCATGTTAACCCCCCCAAAAAAAACAAAACTATTAACTACAAAATCACTATGACCCAGCACAGGTCAGCTATTATCAGAACAGGTTCCCGGGCACCACAGCTGTCTTTAGAAGCGTGGTGGTGCCTCTGGGGATCACTTTGGAGACCCCTGTTTTATTTTGTACTAAGAAAAATACACACAGATATTTGCTCTTATGTTGGATGGACATAACATTAAAAAGTGAATCGGCTGGAGAAAGATAAGTCCAAATGGAAATTGAAAGAGAAAATAATCAAATGTCGGCATTATCATCTTGTGGTGAACTCACTTAAGTTGTTCAAACCATTTTTTAATTACTACGAGAAAATGAAATATTTTTAAATGAATATTGTGTACTTTTAATTTTATCAATGTGCTATTTCTTCTGTGCTGTCCCATAAAACGTAAACAAATTAAATATTTGTCGGACATTTGAGATGAACTGGCAACCGTCCCATTGCTAAAACAGCGGACAACAGCTTTTACAATGAATGTTTGTGTCCAGCAGAACGTTCTACATGCAAAAATAGATACATATTTTATGACATTAGAGAAATATTTTTCCAAGCTGTCCCATTTAATCCAATGTTTAAATTAAACATCCTGCGGCGGAACTGACACTTTTCCCCCTCAAAGTGTGGTATCTTGCAACTAATAGTCTCCATTATTCATGGCCCTACAGCAGAGGTCACTGCCATGGGGTTTACTTTTTTTTACCTCTCTAAATTGGAAGTCAAGAGAAAATGAATCGAGGCGCCCACTCACGGAATGAGCTATTGGTTTGACTTTGACTCGTCCTCAAACCGCAAAGTGAAAAGATAGTTTCATATATGTCATTTGGACTCTTAAGGTCAACGGGGTTTATTATTGTTATTTGTGACAGCTGAGACTAAAAGTTCTAGCTAAACAAATGAGTTGACTTCTCTCTCTGTCAAATATAATTTGGTTTTAACGTATAAGGATATCATCGCTATTTAACCAAGTCTAAGAAGTAAACAGCTTCAAAATAACTCATTTACATTACTACTGCAAATCAAAGTGTGCCAGTTTTAATGATGCTCAGTCTATAAATATGAAGCCCTAAGTGTATCACTTAAAACAAAATGAAAAACATTGCATTCATTACACCCATCACTCAGGCATGTGCACGCTCACACAAACAGGAACA